>NC_090029.1:32567243-32867243 GCF_037176765.1 Anolis sagrei
TTGTCTTACTGTTAGCTGAGTGCAGCAGGAACAAGGAGGAATTTTAGCTCTGATTTGGAAGAATGAATGTGAGTGTTGCCTCGTGGTTCAAGCAGAAGGGTGCCCCACAATACTGCTCCAATGTTGCATTCAGAAGACCTGGGTGTTGAAAGTATGATAGAATCTGGTGCTGAAAGAGACCCAGATGTGCTGTATCCTTTTTCCTAACCACAGTGCAATGTGAAACTGCTGGACACTGGTTGTCTAACCTGCACAAAGCTCTTTGATGGTTTCCTTGAATGTGCACTGCCCTTACGTGGTTGGAATGCCTATCCTGTCACCCTGGAGTTTATTCCAGCTTTATAATACACTCAGCCCTCCGCATTTGCAAATTTGATTTTTGAGTGATTTGATAACTGAAGTATTGTTGAAGGCTTCCATGGCTGGAATAACTGGACTGTTGTAGGTTTTTTTTTGGGCTATATGGCCATGTTCTAGAGGCATTCCATTTCGGTTCGTTTCACCTGCATGTATGGCAAGCATCCTCAGAGGTAGTGAGGTCTGTTGGAACTAGGAAAATGGGTTTATATATCTGTGGAATGACCAGGGTGAGACAAAGAACTCTTGTCTGTTGGAGCTAGGTGTGAGTGTTTTCAGCTGACCACCTTGATTAACATTTGATGGCCTGGCAGTGCCTGGGGCAATCTTTTGTTGAGAGGAGATTAGATGGCCTTGATTGTGTCCTCTCTGTTGTAATTTTAGAGTTTTTTAATACTGGTAGCCAGATTTTGTTCATTTTCATGGTTTCCTCATTTCTGTTGAAATTGTCCACATGCTTGTGTATTTCAATGGCTTCTCTGTGTAGCCTGACATGGTGGTTGTGAGAGTGGTCCAGCATTTCTGTGTTCTCAAATAAAATGCTGTGTACAGGTTGGTTCATCAGGTGCTCTGCTATGGCTGAGTTCTCTGGTTGAAACACTCTGCAGTGCCTTTCATGTTCCTTGATTCGTGTTTGGGCAATGCTACAAGTCTACATAGGTGGTCCCTATGTAGACTTGTCCACAGCTGCATGGTATACGGTAGACTCCCGCAGAAGTGAGAGGATCCCCTTGTCCCTCTTGATTTGCGCCCAAACACCATGTCAGACTACACAGAGAAGCCATTTAAATCCACAAGCATGTGGACAATTTCAACAGAAAGGAGGAAAACATGAAAATGAACAAAATCTGGCTACCAATATTAAAAAACTCTAAAATTACAACAGCAAAACAACAGAGAGGAAACAATCACCTCTTAACAAAATATTTCCCCAGGCACTGCCAGGCCATCAAATGCTAATGAAGGTGGTCAGCTGGAAATTCATGCCTGGCTCCAGCAGGGAAGAGCTCCTTGCCCCACCCCAGCCATTCCACAGATACATAAACCCATTGTCCTAATTCCAACAGACCTCACTACCTCTGAGGATGCTTGCCATAGATGCAGGCGAAACGTCAGGAGAAATGCCTCTAGAACATGGCCCAATAGCCCAAAAAAAACCCACAAGAACCAAGTTAAAGATAGTTTGAAACCTGTTCTTATGTATTCACATAACAGTCCTTTTGGAAGAAAAAGAATTGTTTGAGAGAAACTCATTTTGAAACGTTTTTCTGTAAGCAACAAGCTTTTGATCCTTTGTAACCACTACGCTTATACAATAAGGGTGATACAAATAAACTAAGTAACTGTTTCACCTTCAAACAAACTCTCTCCATGTATCCCTTCCAGCTTGAGGAGTCTTAAAAGGAAGAAAAGAAGTAACAAATCTTTACTCCTTAGTGCAGTGATGGGCAACCTTTTGAGCTTGGTGTGTCAAAATTTGCCAAAAACCTGGGCATAACTTGGGTGGGGTGTCAACTTCGAGAAAAAAAACCTCCATAATTTTGCAATATTTATAGTTTAAATAAGAAAAATTTATATTCCATGCTGAGTTATGGAGTGAACAATGCTCAAACGTGCAGATGTTAAATTTGTAGAGCCTTTTACAAATTTAAGGATGGAATTAGATTGGCTCTTATAAGGTGTACTTCTCTGTATGCGGCCGCATGTGGCCTCGTGTCATCAAAAAGAGCCATGTGTGTCAGTGCTGACACACGTGTCATAGGTTCACCATCATGGCCTTAGTGTCATATTTTGCTCAAACTGTCAGCCTGTCCCCTTCCTGACCATTTTGGATTTCTGGTTAGATAAGCAAATAAGAGGTCCTTTCAGCCAGGCCACGAGACCAGAGAGCATCCCAACTATCATCTCGAGGAATCTCTAGGTCAGGGGTGTCCAAACTTTCTGTGAAGAGGGCCAGATTTGGTGTGTAAATAGCCTTTTATACACATGGATTGTGTGGGCCCCCAGTGGTGCAGTGGGTTAAAGCACTGAGCTGCTGAGCTTGTTGACCAAAAGGTCGCAGGTTCGATTCCAGGGAGCGGCGTGAGCTTCAGCTGTCAGCCCTAGTTTCTGCCAACCTAGCAGTTCGAAAACATGCAAATATGAGTAGATCAATAGGTACCGCTCCGGTGGGAAGGTAACGGCGCTCCATGCGGTCATGCTGGCCACATGACCTTGGAGGTGTCTATGGACAACGCTGGCTCTTCGGCTTAGAAATGGAGAGGACCACCACACCCCAGAGTCAGACATGACTTGACTTAATGTCAGGGGACAACCTTTACTTTTACTTACATGTGGATTGTATACTGTGGTCAACAGTGCTGGCAGGCTGCATACAATTGATTTTATGACAGAGACTGCGGGCTGGTGGAAATGTGGACATGGGCCGCAATTGGCCCCTGGGCCGGGCTTTGAACCTGACTGCTCTAGGTGCTCCAGTGCAACTCTATTGAAGTTGGCCATAACAGTCATGTTGGACGACATAGAGATTCCTAGAAAGAACATTTCTTTAGAGATTCCTAGGTCCTGCAATACAATTATATTGGAATTCACCATAGAGTCACTCTGGAAAATGTAGAAATTCCTGGAAAAAATAATATTTTCCCACTTTAATTGGGGCCCCGTGCCCCTCACCTCAGTGAATCGGAGGGTTGACTGTCTTTTTTAAAGGTCACATCCATGGTACAAGAATCTGCCAACTGTGCAGAATCAGGTTGAAATTCCACCCAGGTAGTGATATCGCAGGTTGCTCCAGAGGCGCTCGGGCCGCTTAATGTCACCGGAGCCCTGAGATGGAATTACATCTGTCCTGTTGTGCTTCATGCTAAGACACTTTGAGCATTTGCTGTAATGCGGAGACAGGCTTTCAGAAATATCGAGGGCACATTTTGAAAAGCCTTCCAAGATAAGCAGATGCGCCGCTCTGACATTTGAAACAAATGTGGTCCATGAGATTTTTTTTTTCAGTGAGAGCTTGTTAGACCATCAAGAGTCTGATATATTTTCCGTAGATCTAAAAGTGTATTTTGAACACTTGCCATTCAGCCTGCTTGAAGGAGATTTAAAGGCCATGACCATCAAGCCATATTTGTCCACAGCAGTGGTATAGGAGTCAACCGGGCAGTTTTGCAAGAGCTTACCTCCAACAAGAGACTTGCAACACAATCCTATGCAGAGATGGGTAAGCCAGTGGTAAGGAATCGTAGAATCATAGAATTGGAAGAGACCTCCTGGGCCATCCAGTCCAACCCCATTCTGCCAAGAAGCAGGAATATTGCATTCAAAGCACCCCTGACAGATGGCCATCCAGCCTCTGCTTAAAAGCTCCAAAGAAGGAGCCTCGACCACACTCTGGGGCAGAGAGTTCCACTGCTGAACAGCTTTCACAATCAGGAAGTTCTTCCTAATGTTCAGATGGAATCTCCTTTCATGTAGTTTTAAGCCATTGTTCCTTGTCCTAATTTCCAGGGAAGCAGAAAACAAGCTTGCTCCCTCCTCCCTGTGACTTCCTCTCACATATTTATACATGGCTATCATATCTCCTCTCAGCCTTCTCTTCTTCAGGCTATGCTGGGAATTGTAGTCTGTCAACACCAGGCAAATCACACTATTCTCATCCCTGATTTTATTCATGTCTATTCAAGCTGAGTTCTGTTGTGTTCTGTGGGACTTACTCTTAGGTAAATCTAAGTCTGGGGTGTTTATGAACTACAACTCCCATAACAACAACAACAACAACAACAACAGCAGCAGCAGCAGCAACAACAACAACAACAACTTTATTTTTATACCCCATCATCTCCCCAAGGGGACTCGAGGAGGCTTACAAGGGACAACCTCAACAATTACAAGTAAAACACAGCCAATTAAAAACATCAGATAAAATATATAAATATATATAAAAACAATCACAAGTGTAAACAACATCAAAATAATATGGCTGAGAAAGAACATAGCTTCTTTCTATGTTCAGCTTAATCCCGGAAAACTCCATCAGCACTTAAAGTTTGTTATGTTGGGCAAGTTTGCTCTAGATGCATCGTCAGTGGGGTTCAGTGTGCTCTCTGGCTGTAGGGTAAACTACAACTCCCACTATGGTAAGTCAGTCCCCTCAAACTCCTCCAATAGGTTGAGTTAGTCATGAGGATTCTGTGTGCTAAGTGTGATCCAAGTCCAACATCGGTGGAGATCCCAGTTTTTCTTGTTGTAGGTGAACTACAACTCCCAGAAAAGAAGGTCAGTTCACCACAAACCCCTCCAGGAATCAAATTTTGGCATACCAAGTATGTGTGCCAAGTTTGGTCCAGATCCATCAGTGTTTGGGTTCACAGTGCTGTCTGGATGTAGGTGAACTACAACTCCCCCAAATCAAGGTGAATTTTCCCCAAAGACCTCCAGGATTGTTTGCAGGACATGGGGACTTTGAGTGCCAAGTTTGGTCCAATTCCCTTTTTGGTGGAGTTCAGAGTGCTCATTGATAGCAGGCAAACTATACATCCCAGTACCCACAACTCCAAGATGTCTAGTCCAATTCCCCTCCAAACCCACCAGTATTCAAATTTGGGCATATCAGGTATGCATGCCAAGTTTGATCCAGATCCATCATTGTTTGGGTTCATAGCACGCTCTTGATGTAGGCGAACTACAACTCCTATAAATCCCTCCAAAGACCTCCAATATGTTTTGTTGGTCATGGGGGTTCTGTGTGCCAAGTTAGTTCCAGGTCCATCATTGGTGAGTTCAGAGTGCTCTTAGATTGCAGCTGAGCTATACATCCCAGTACCTACAACTCCTATAAATCATGGTGAATTCTCCCCAAACCTCTCTAGTAGGTTCAGTTGCTGATCAATTCCTGTTTGCTGTATGCCATAGAAAAAAATAGGAAAGAGTTAAGGGAGAGGCAGTGGGTGGGGCCATGCAAACACTAATGGAGAGAGAAAGAAACACTGGGATGTCTGTGGTGGAGGAAAAACAGAAAATCTAGGAAGAATTGTCCCCATATGAAAGCCCTCGCTTGGATGGTGGGCAGTATGGTGTTTGTGGAGGGCATGGGCATGGCTTTCTGACATGTTCATGGTGCTCATTATAACCTGAAATGTCATTGGAGGGAGATATAGTCGTTTGAGTAGTCACTGAGTAGTGGGAGATATAGCTGCTTATGGAGGCAGGAGTTTGTCTGTATAAGTTGATATCCCAGCCACATACATATAGATATTTTCACTTTTATTATGTTTATGGTAAACTAAGGCCCGGGGGCCAGATATGGCCCTCCAAGGTCATTTACCCGGCCCTCGCTCAGGGTCAACCTAAGTCTGAAATGACTAGAAAGCATACAACAACAGCAAAAACAACAATCCTATCTCATCAGCCAAAAGCAGGCCCACACTTCCCATTGGAATACTAATAAGCTTATATTTATTATAATTGTTCTTTGTTTTAATTATTGTATTGTTTTAAAGTGTTTTTTTGCACTACAAATAAGATAGGTGCAATTCTCTCTCCTCTTCTCTTCAACATCTACGTTAGACCCCTTGCTAGTTTGGCTCGGAGGTTCAGCCTGGACTGCTACCAATATGTGGACGATACCCAACTCCTTCTGCGCCTGGAGCCTGGAGCAACGTCAATTCCAGACAATTTCACCTTATGCCTGGAGGCTCTGTTGAACTGGCTACATGCTAGCAGACTGAAGGTGAACCCGGCGAAGACTGAGATTCTCTGGCATGGCCGCCCGGGAGGTCTGACTCCTCCGTTGCCCACCTTCGATGGTGCCGCCCTATCTCCATCGACCACTGTTAAGAGCTTAGATCTAAGGAAGTAATGCTACCCCTCTATTCTGCTTTGGTTAGACCACATCTGGAATATTGTGTCCAATTCTGGGCACCACAATTCAAGAGAGATATTGACAAGCTGGAATGTGTCCAGAGGAGGGCGACTAAAATGATCAAGGGTCTGGAGAACAAGCCCTATGAGGAGCGGCTTAGGGAACTGGGCATGTTTAGCCTGAAGAAGAGAAGGCTGAGAGGGGATATGATAGCCATGTATAAATATGTGAGAGGAAGCCACAGGGAGGAGGAGGGAGCAAGCTTGTTTTCTGCTTCCTTGGAGACTAGGACGTGGAACAATGGCTTCAAACTACAAGAGAGGAGATTCCATCTGAACATTAGGAAGAACTTCCTGACTGTGAGAGCCGTTCAGCAGTGGAACTCTCTGCCCCGGAGTGTGGTGGAGGCTCCTTCTTTGGAAGCTTTTAAGCAGAGGCTGGATGGCCATTTGTCAGGGGTCATTTGAATGCAATATTCCTGCTTCTTGGCAGGAGGTTGGACTGGATGGCCCATGAGGTCTCTTCCAACTCTTTGATTCTATGATTCTATGATTCTAGGTGTCGTTCTTGATTCGCAGCTGACAATGGAAGCTCAGGTGGCTGCTGCCAGCAAGCAGGCCTTTTTCCATCTATGACAAGCGAGGCAACGGGCACCCTACCTATCTGATGAGGCTCTGGCAACTGTCATCCATGCCACGGTCACGTCTAGGCTGGACTATTGCAACGCCCTGTATGTTGGCCTTCCGATGTTTACGACCCGAAGGCTCTGTATTGTTTAGAATGCGGCAGCCAGGTTACTCACAAGAACGCCCATGAAATGCCATAGAACACCAGTGCTGCAACATTGACATTGGCTTCCAACTGAGTCCCGTGGCCTGACTAAGATGCTAGTTCTGACCTTTAAAACTCTTTATGGCCAGGGTCCATCATACCTTAGGGACCGCCTCTCCTTCTCCCATCATCGGAGGTCGCAACAACCAGCCCAACGTGACTTACTCCATATACCGGGTCCTAGAGAAGTGCCCTTGGAAAGGACCAGGCGCAGGGGGGCTTTCTCCCTTTCTGCCCCTCCTGCCTTGTGGAATTCCTTGCCGCCCTACATGAGAGCCATGTGTGACTTAGGGCCTTTTACTCTCGCACTTAAGACCTGGCTTTTTACTAGAGCATTCGATCTCTGTTGATTTTTCTGTATGTATGTATTTTATTTTTTACAATTTAGTTGTAAATCGCCTAGAGCATTCTCAGATGGAGAGCGATTAATAAGTAATTAAATATGATGATGATATGTGCAGTGTGCAAAGGAATTCATTCATGTTTTTTTTTTCAAATTATAATCCAGCCCTCCAACAGTTTGAGGGACCATGACCTGGCCCTCTGTTTAAAAAGTTTGTGGATCCCTGGTATAGATTATTGATTATTTACTTTATTGTTATCCTGCCTTTCACCCAATATAGGCACTCAAGGCAGCTAGCAGCAAATAAAAGGCAAAACATTTCCCCTGACGTAAAGTCCAGTCGTGTCCGACTCTGGGGGTTGGTGCTCACCTCCATTTCTAAGCCAATGAGCCAGCATCGTCCGTAGACACCTCCAAGGTCATGTGGCCAGCATGATTGCCTGGAGCACCCTTACCTTCCCACCGGAGCAGTACCTATTGATCTATTTACATTTGCATGTTTTGAACTGCTAGGTTAGCAGAAGCTGGGGCTGACAGCGGAAGCTCACGCCGCTCCCTCGATTCGAACCTGTGACCTTTCGGTCAACAGGTTGAGCAACTCAGCGGTTTAATCCACCCAATATATTAAAAACGATGTGAATATATTAAAATATGAATATGATTATTAAAAACAACTACACTTGTATGTCCTTAAGTATAGAAATATTAAAACACTAGCTGTTCCCTGCCACGCGTTGCTATGGCCCAGTCTGGTGATCTGGAAAAGTAATGAGAAAGTGTTGGTTTCTAATATATGTAATGTCTTTCTGCTTGTGGGTAGACAGTATTTCTTGCTGTTCATTTCTTAGTGTTGATGTGGAGAGTGTCTGGTTTGCCTAGTCTGGAACATGCAACATGTTGTTGTTCTTCTTTAGGGGTTCCTTTCAAATCTATTATCTCTGTGTGTGCAAATCGTATATATCTCTCTATATCAGTGGTTCTCAACCTGTGGGTCACCAGATGTTTTGGCTTTCAACTCCCAGAAATCCTAATAGCTGGTAAATTGGCTGGGCTTTCTGGGAGTTGTAGGCCAAAACACCTGGGGACCCACAGGTTGAGAATCACTGCTCTGTATCTATGGCTGGGTGGCTCTTTGTCAGGAGGGCTTTGCTTACGTTTTCTTGCCCTGGTGAAGGGAGTTGGATTGGATGGCCTTCAGTATTTTCTGTTGGTCATGGGGGTTCTGTGTGGGAAGTTTGCCCCGATTCTATCGTTGGTGGGGTTCAGGATGCTCTTTGATTGTAGGTGAACTATAAATCCCAGTAACTCCCAAATATCAAGGTCTATTTTCCCCAGACTCCATCTGTGTTCATATTTGGGCATATGGAATATCCGTGCCAAGTTTGGTCCTGTTCTATCATTGTTTGAGTCCACAGTGCTCTCTGGGTGTAGGTGAACTACAAGTCCCAAACTCAAGGTCAATGCCCACCAAACCCTTCTAGTATTTTCTGTTGGTCATGGGAGTCCTGTGGGCCACGTTTGGTTTAATTCCATCATTGGTGGAGTTCAGGATACTCTTTGATTGTAGGTGAACTATAAATCCCAGTAACTACAACTCCCAAATGTCAAGATCTATTTCCCCCAAACTCCGTGTTAATTTTTGGACATATGGAATATTTGTGCCAAGTTTGGTCCTATTCTATCATTGTTTGAGTCCACAGTGCTCTCTGGTGTAGGTGAACTACAAGTCCCAAACTCAAGATCAATGCCCACCAAACCCTTCTAGTATTTTCTGTTGGTCATGGGAGTCCTGTGTGCCAAGTTTGGTTCAATTCCATCATTGGTGGAGTTCAGAATACTCTTTGATTGTAGGTGAACTATAAATCCCAGTAACTACAACTCCCAAATGTCAAGGTCTATTTTCCCCAAACTCCGTGTTAATTTTTGGACATATGGAATATTTGTGCCAAGTTTGGTCCTATTCTATCATTGTTTGAGTCCACAGTGCTCTCTGGGTGTAGGTGAACTACAAGTCCCAAACTCAAGATCAATGCCCACCAAACCCTTCTAGTATTTTCTGCTGGTCATGAGTGTTCTGTGTGTCACATTTGGTTCAATTCCATCATTGGTGGAGTTCAGAATGCCCTTTAATTGTAGGTGAACTATAAATCCCAGCAACTGCAACTCTCAAATGACAAAATCATAATTTTTTGAGTGATGGTCATTCCTTGTGTTGTGAGACATTTTGTTGCCAAATTTGGTGTGATTTCGTTCATTGGTTCTTTTGTTTTTAAGGTACTCATTATGCACAGAGCATTTATATATATATATAGATTAATTAATATATATTTTAAACCCCTTCGAATCCCAGACATGTCATCCTCAGCAGCTCATTCCATAATGCCCAACGAGAGAGATATCTGTCTGGGAAAGGGCAGGAAGGGAAAGTACACAAGGAAAGGCAATGCGACGCAGCTAGGAGGAACCCAGCATAATTTTCAGCCTAATTAAACCGTTTTGCTCTGCAAAATATTTCGTAATTTTTTTTCTCACATATCAATTTGCATGTAGCTTGGGTGTTTTGAAATCTCCGTCTCTTGTCACCATCTGTAATTCAAATCCCCATGACTTAAAGAAATTGCAGACATCTGTTTAAAATATTCATCTCTTCTGTGGCATGAGAGATTCATAATCCGAGCTCAGCTAATAAAAGCCAGGCTATATTTCAAAGCAGCCGGAGACAGTTTAAAATCCTGCCTTTTTCAGCTCCAAAAGGACATCTTCTTCTCTGCCTCTTGCGTAAAATGCAAAGTTGGAAAATTACTGGATGAAGATATAACACCAGGACTCTGTATATAATTTGATAGTTTGCTTGATGGATTCTGTGTAGTGAATGAATAGCGTTTCTCAACCTGGGGGTCAGGACCCCTGGGGAGGGGTCATGAGGGGGTGTCAGAGAGGTCACCAAAGATCATCAGGAGTCCCCAGTGGTGCAGTGGGCTAAACACCTGTGCCGGAAGGACTGAAGACCGACAGGTCTCAGGTTCAAATCCTGGGAGAGGTGGATGAGCTCCCTCTATCAGCTCCAGCTCCTCATAAGGGGACATGAGAGAAGCCTCCCACAAGGATGATAAAAACATCAAATCATCCGGGCGTCCCCAGGGCAACGTCCTTGCAGATGGCCAATTCTCTCACACCAGAAGCGAGGCGGATTTTTTTTTTTGTCGTGTCAGGAGTTGCTCCTGTTGTGAGAGAATTGGCCGTCTGCAAGGACGTTGCCCAGGGGATGCCCGGATGATTTGATGTTTTTATCATCCTTGTGGGAGGCTTCTCTCATGTCCCCGCATGAGGAGCTGGAGCTGATAGAGGGAGCTCATCCGCATCTCCCCGGATTCGAACCTGCGACCTGTCAGTCTTCAATCCTGCCAGCACAGGGCCTTAACCCACTGCGCCACCGGGGGCACCAGCGAGGCGGATGAGCTCCCTATATCAGCTCTAGCTCCTCGTGCGGGGACATGAGAGAAGCCTCCCAAAAGGATGATAAAAACATCAAATCATCCGGGCGTCCCCAGGGCAACGTCCTTGCAGATGGCCAATTCTCTCACACCAGAAGCGAGGCGGATGAGCTCCGTATATCAGCTCCAGCTCCTCATAAGGGGACATGAGAGAAGCCTCCCAAAAGGATGATAAAAACTTCAAATCATCTGGGCGTCCCCAGGGCAACGTCCTTGCAGATGGCCAGTTCTCTCACACCAGAAGTGACGTGCAGTTTCTCAAGTCGCTCCTGACACGACAAAATATATATATCAGAAAACAGTATTTTCTGTTGGTCATGGGGGTTCTGTGTGGGAAGTTTGTCCCAATTCCATCATTGGTGGGGTTCAGAATTCTCTTTGATTGTAGGTGAACTATAAATCCTGGCAACTACAACTCCCAAATGTCAAGATCTATTTTCCCCAAACTCCACCAGTGTTCACATGTGGACATCTTGAGTATTCGGGCCAAGTTTGGCCCAGATCCATCATGAATAACAATCCCCATACCATCACCGCCCCAGCGTATACTTGTCCTCTTTGGTCCATTCCATTTTACTCCGAGTGGGAATTAAACCCCATAGCGTATCCCTCCGGTATTTCCCACCAGATAAATCATTCCACTCTTCCCCTCTCTTCCAATGTCCCCTTGTTTTCATCCTTGCATTTGGCCCAGCCCACTCCCTTTATTTCTTATCCTTAAATTTCATCTTATTTTATTGCCAGTGTTTATCCTATTGAGTTATTTTCTTGTATTGTATTTATTGTTTTTATTGCTTGTATTTTAGTTTGTTATTATTTGTTTTATTTGCTTACCATATTGTTTGGGCTTGGTCTCATGTTAGCCGCCCTGAGTCCCTGAGGGGAGATGGTGGCAGGGTATAAATAAAGTTTATTATTATTATTATTATTATTATTATTATTATTATTATTATTAATTGTTTGAGTCCACAGTGCTCTCTGGATGTAGGTGAACTACAATTCCAAAACTCAAGGTCAATGCCCACCAAAGCCTTCTAGCATTTTCTGTTGGTTGTGGGAGTTCTGTGTGCTAAGTTTGGTTCAATTCCATCGTTGGTGGAGTTCAGAATGCTCTTTGATTGTGTTGTTGTTGTTCATTCGTTCAGTCGTCTCCGACTCTTCGTGACCTCATGGACCAGCCCACGCCAGAGCTCCCGGTCGGCCGTCACCACCCCCAGCTCCTTCAAGGTCAGTCCAGTCACTTCAAGGATGCCATCCATCCATCTTGCCCTTGGTCGGCCCCTCTTCCTTTTGCCTTCCACTTTCCCCAGCATAATTGTCTGCTCTAGGCTTTGCTGTCTCCTCATGATGTGGCCAAAGTACTTCAACTTTGTCTCTAGTCTCCTTCCCTCCAGTGAGCAGCTGGGCTTTATTTCCTGGAGGATGGACTGGTTGGATCTTCTCGCAGTCCAAGGCACTCTCAGAACTTTCCTCCAACACCACAGCTCAAAAGCATCGATCTTCCTTCGCTCAGCCTTCCCTAAGGTCCAGCTCTCACATCCGTAGGCGACTACAGGGAATACCATGGCTTTGACTAGGCAATGGATCTTTGTTGCCAGTGTGATGTCTCTACTCTTCATTATTTTATCGAGACTGGACATTGCTCTCCTCCCAAGAAGTAAGCGTCTTCTGATTTCCTGGCCACAATCTGCATCTGCAGTAATCTTTGCACCTAGAAATACAAATCCTGTCACGGCCTCCACATTTTCTCCCTCTATTTTCCAGTTGTCAATAATTCTTGTTGCCATAATCTTGGTTTTTTTGACGTTTAGCTGCAACCCGGCTTTTGCGCTTTCTTCTTTCACCTTGATTAGAAGGCTCCTCAGCTCCTCCTCGCTTTCGGCCATCAGAGTGGTGTCATCTGCATATCTGAGGTTGTTAATGTTTCTTCCAGCAATTTTCACCCCAGCTTTGCATTCATCCAGCCCCGCACATCCTCGCATGATGTGTTCTGCATACAAGTTAAAAAGGTTGGGTGAGAGGATGCAGCCTTGCCGGACGCCTTTCCCAATCTTGACCCGTCTCCTGTTCCGTGGTCAGTTCTGACTGTGGCTCCTTGGTCCTTGTACAGATTCTTTGATTGTAGGTGAACTATAAATCCCAGCAACTACAACCCCCAAATGTCAAGGTCTATTTCCCCCAAACTCCACCAGTGTTCACATTCGGGGATATTGAGTATTTGTGCCAAATTTGGTCTACTGAATAAAAATACCTTCTGCATATAATATATTTACATTACAATTCATAACAGTAACAAAATTACAGTTATGAAGTAACAATGAAAGTAATGTTATGGTTGGGGGTCACCACAACAAGAGGAACTGTGTTAACGGGTCGTGGCATTAGGAAGGTCGAGAAACACTGAGCTAGATGGACAAGAATTCGGAAATAGAGGGTCAAGTGTGGCCCCTAACCCTGATGAATGAGGACTGACTCACTGTACAAGTTGCTTTTCATATAAGCAAACCCAAACAACACCCCACAAAACAGCCTGAATCACCAATGTGATGCCATAGTACATGCTTACATTGTGTTTGTCACTGTACAATATTGATCGTAAGAAAAAGAGTGGAAGATTAGAAATATCTGCAAGGCCTACAGTTTGTGACAAACTAGAGCGCTTTGCTTTTTGTTCCCCATTAGAAAGCTAACCTTCACCCAAGTCTTTACATGTGTTCATGTCCATCTGGTATGTGCCTGGCTCATCCTTCCTGTTGCTTAGTCCATCTGTTTTAAATTGACTTCCCAAATGCTACACGATTGCCATCCAACACACACTCACACCAATAACAGATTCGATTTATCTGCATGGGATTAATAAGTCTTGAGTCCTATCTATCTATCTTTTCCATGCTAGCCCAATAGTTCCTCAACCTAATGTTGATATCTAACACTGCAAGAGCTTCTCTGGAAGTTTTGAAACCAAGGCTGGATTGCTCTCTGTTGGGAAGGCTTTACCTGTGTATTCCTGCATGAAAAGGGTTGGACTATATGGCCCCTATGGTCCCTTTAACTAGGATTCAATATAAATATAGAGGAGAAAGAGGGGATGGGAGCCATGAACACATAATTCAAACTTCCAAACACACCCCTGAGAGTTGGAGCCCCATCTGGGTTTGGATGCCTCTTAAAGGTGGAGGGACCTAAACCCAGGACCTAAATGCCCCCCACAGTTCCTCCATAACTGAGGGCTGAGGACTTTTCCTGATATGATCTGATTTTATTCCTGGGAACGTTTACTCACCTATATCACTCAATCAGAACCCCTTCCTTGAGGTCTCCATTGAATTTGCCAACACCTTGACCACCCTTTGGTTTACCAGACTAGTACCCATTGTATTGATCAGAACAGAGATATCAAAACTGTTGGGGCTCAGCAGCAAGATGCTGGGGATTCTGTCTTGGAGGATGAGAGGAATGATGGTTTTTTTTAATTGTGTGTGATCAGGTTGAAACAGACAGAATTGCAGGCTGTAGATCAGAGAGATGGTCTGGAAGCTGCAGAAGAGATAGAGGATATTTGGGATTCCATTTCTCTTGAGAATCGGTCTTCAGAAGATGGGGAGTTATCCCGCGATATGAGATTAGGTCTCTGCTCGGAGAGAGCAAAGGAAAGGTTAATTAGAAGGTCAGAAAGCCTCCATGAGAAGCAGTCCTTGAAACCCAAGTGTCGAAGGGATGACCTCATGGCTTCTTGGTCAGGTTTGAGCTTAAATTAAGTGATGTTTTCCTGGTCTCTTCAGAGCAGACAACATTGCCATAAAATCAAGTTCATGTTCAGCTCTCAAGTTTGCCTTTGTTCCTGAAAAAGGTTTGCCTTGGAAAGGTTCCTGTTTTCATGCTTATGGATTTATCCCTATTCTCTTGACTTCATGGATCTCATATACCTTGCTATCTTGGGCTATTGATCTTTGTATATTTGGATGACTGCTATTTCATAGCACCTTTTCTACTGCTTTTTGGGAAACACCTATTTCTGTTCTGTATATGCTTTTTGTAAATAAACTGCTGTAGTTAGCTACGACTGGACTTTGTGTGGTGCTGGGTGAAAAGGTGTTCCAGGACTAGAGTGCAACAAAAACCAATTTCAACCCATTATCTTGCTCCACTGCATTCCTTTCTGCTTTGCACCCTTCTCCTTGGTGGATCTATACAGAAACACAAGTCTTAAAAAATACCAATAATCGTTTATTAAATTTCCTGCAATGACGGAGCCAATTAGCAATGACGATGGGCAGAGCTCCTGGTCCTATCAGGAAACAAATCCTAGCAGGCACCATTTTGGACCAATCATTAGCCAGCGTGGCAGTGCCTTTGTTTTGAATAGCTATCAAAGTGCTATAAATAAACCTGTATGTTCGCAATTTGGCTTATGTCAGTCTTTGGAGCAGAAACTATTGACGTTCATTTTGGCCAAGGTGGAATATTCACATCTGATTTTGCCTTCAACCCATCTGTCTCATTCGATCCTTTGAGAGCATGACACTCCATGTCCTGAACCCACAGTTCTTGTCATGGTTGAAATCACTCAACACGCTGATCTCCAAACTCTGGCCCTCCTAGTATTGTGAACTTTGCCGTCTTGACCAATGATCAAAGGTTCTGGGAACTGGAGGACCAGAGTTTGGGGATTGTTGGAGAATGAATGCAAAGAGGAAGTCACCGCATGCAAACCTTTGTCGTGATTGCCTTCCATCTGCAAATCTATGTCCTCAATGTGAAAGACCATGTGGATCCAGAATAGGACTTCACAGGTATTTGCAGACCCACTTATCATATAATCATAGAGTTGGAAGAGACCTCGTGGGCCATCCAGTCCAACTCCTGCCAAGAAGCGGGGAAATTGCATTCAAAGCACCCCCGACAGATGACCATCCTGCCTCTGCTTAAAAGCCTCCAAAGAAGGAGCCTCCACCACATTCTGGGGCAGAGAGTTCCACTGCTGAACAGCTCTCAGAGTTAGGAAGTTCTTCCTAATGTTCAAGTGGAATCTCCTTCCAAGACTCTACCTCTAGAAGTCGATCAGACTCAACCACGAGTGATGGTCCCATGAGTATGAGGATGATACATTTAAATATAGACAGGGATTTATCAGTGACGGGGATCTGGAATCTCAGGTGGAATTTCCTTTCCTGTCATTTGAAGCCATTGTTCCGCATCCTAGTCTCCAGGGCAACAGAAAACCAGCCTGTTCCCTCTGCCCTATGACTTCCCCTCATATCTCGATACATGGCCCTCATCATATCTCCTCTCAGCCTTCTCTTCTGCAGGCTAAACATGCCCAGCTCTTTAAGCCACTCCTCATAGGACTTGTTCTCCAGACCCTTGATCCTTAGAGTTGCCCTTCTCTGGACACATTCCAGCTGGTCAACATCTCCCTTCAACTGTGGTGCCCAGAATGGACACCATATTCCAGGTGTGGTCCGACCAAGGCAGAATAGAGGGCAAGCATGACTTCCCTGAATCAAGACACTAGACTCCTTTTGAGAATGAAGATGATATGTTTAAATATGGACAGGGCTCTATCAGTGACAGGGATCTGGAAAAGTGGGCCTGTTTGTTCCCAGGTCTGCCAACTCTGTTCCGAAGAATTAGAATGCTTTTGGACATTCAGGCACATTAAATCAACCCTAATAATGGCTCAATGAAGAAGGGCTGCATGGGTTCCATGAGCAGTAGAAAATGGGACAGAGAATCTTCTCAGGTGCGTCACTGTCTCAGGTAGCAAGAGTCTTATATTCCAATATGCATATTATTATTTGGTGCTTGAGCATAAACTGTCGTCGTCAGGCGTAGTCTACAGGTGCTGGTGCCAAATAAAACCTGTTGGTCTTGTGCTACGAGATTCTTTGTGGCATCTGTAACAGAAATGTGGCGCAGCGATGAAGGGAGGTTACCCGTTGTCTCCTGCACAATCCACTGCTTTGACTTTATCTGCTTACAAATCAGCCTCTGTTTGATGAAGCCAAATTTCTGATGTCTCTATCAGCTGTGACTAGGTGATTCAAACATTCACACTGTAAAAATGCAACAGAAAATTTCCCTCTACCCTTGAGGAAATTACTAGCTTATGTACCCAGTGTTGCCCACGTTAGGTATTTTGAGTTGGTGATGATAGGTATATGTGCAGAGTTTGGTCCTGATTCATTGTTGGTGGGATTCACATGGCTTTCCGGATGTGGGTGGACTACAATGCCCATCACCCTGTCAATCTCCCTCCCCCAACCTTGCTAATTTTTTTAAGTTGGTGATGATGGGTATGTGTGCCAAGTTTTGTTCCCCTCTTTGGAAGGACTTTATAGGTCCCGCAGTCTTAAGAGAGTTCAGAGCATTCCTGTGGATCCAGGTCACCCACCTTATTCCTTTTTTGAATTATTACCATCTGCCAGATGGTACCGGGTGACAAAGGCAAGGACAAACAGACTGAAAAACAGCCTTTATCCTAGAACTGTAACGATATTGAACTCCATAGTTTCACGTTGACATGGCATTGGGGGCTGTGCAAGTTAGGATGGTGAGAGTGTGGAAGGATGGGTGTGTTGTTTGTGATGTGTGCTGGGGAAAGCATTTAATTTCATCATACAATGTACAATGATAATAAAGTTATCTATTATATTATACTAGCCGTCCCCTGCCACGCATTGCTGTGGCCCACATGGGGATTCTGTGTGGGAGATTTGGCCCAATTCGATCGTTGGTGGGATTCAGAATGCTCTGTGATTGTAGATGAGCTATAAATCCCAGCAACTACAACTCCCAAATGTCAAGAATCTATTTTCCCCAAACTCCACCAGTGTTCACATTTGGGCATATTGAGTATTTGTGTAGAGTTTGGTCCAGATTCATCATTGTTTGAGTCCGCAGTGATCTCTGGATGTAGGTGAACTATAACTCCAAAACCAAAGGACACTACCCACCAAACCCTTCCAGTATTTTCTGTTGGTTGTAGGAGAAGTGTGTGCCAAGTTTGGTTCAATTCCATCGTTGGTGGGGTTCAGAATGCCTTTTGATTGTAGGTGAACTATAAATCCCAGCAACTACAACTCCCAAATGACAAAATCATTTTTTTTAGTGAAGGACATACATTGGGTTGTTAGGTGTCTTGTGACCAAATTTGGTGTCATTTTGCCCAGCAGATTTCAAGTTTTGTGAATACCACAAACGAACATTACATTTTTATTTATATAGATTATATTCAGATCCATGCTTGGTGGGATTCATGTTGCTCTCTGGATGTGGGTGGACTACAACTCCCATCATCCCCTATCAGTTCCCCCAAGTAACTGATTTAAGGTGGATCATGATGGGTATGTGTGCTAAGGTTGGTCCATCAAATCATATGGATCTGGATTAACTGTGTGTGTGTGTGTGTGTGTCAAATAAACATATTTTGACATAGAAAGAGACAGATAATTTACATATCTGAATGAATTACAACAATGGGGTTTGCCTTAGCTTGTTCAGATCATAATGACATTCCATGAGGTTTCGAAAGCGTGTTTGTGTGTTGCAAATCCATCCTTGTAAAGAAGGGGAACATGTCAGGATTGCTACTCTTCCCATTGCACCATCTTGGCCGAAAGCGTTTTCAAAAAGCTGGTTGTGTGTTCAGTTTCTCGCACCATCTCAGATTAACTCCTCCCAACCTGTGCATTGCTCTCGTTGTCTGTACCTCCCCTCTCCCTGTCAGCAAAAGAAGTATGAGATTGTCGAAGAGTCCACAATTTCCTTTTTTTCAGACTAACGCCATTTAATGATTGCACGTTTTTGTACTTCCATTGCACAATGTGTATCTCTGAGACCATCATTAGTAGTTAGCCATGGATCGTGCAATGCTCATCCTACTAAAGCTGCCGTTAGAGCACATCTGGGTAAACTTTGGCCCTCCAGGTGTTTTGGACTTCAACTCCCACAATTCCTAACAGCCTCAGGTCCTTTCCTTTCCCCCTCAGCTGCTTAAGTGGCCGAGGGGGAATAGATGAAGGGCTAGAAAGCAGGATCATCCAGTTTGCAGACAACACCAAATTGGGAGGGATAGCCAATACTCCAGAGGACAGGAGCAGGATTCAAAATGATCTTGACAGATTAGAGAGATGGGCCAAAACTAACAAAACGAAGTTCAACAGTGACAAATGCAAGATACTCCACTTTGGCAGGAAAAACGAAATGCAAAGAGACAGAATGGGGGATGATGATGCCTGGCTCGAGAGAAGTACGTGTGAAAAAGATCTTGGAGTCCTTGTGGACAACAAGTTAAACATGACTCAACAATGTGATGTGGCGGCAAAAAAGCCAATGGGATTTTGGCCTGCATCAAGAGGAGCCTAGTGTCTAGATCTAGGGAAGTCATGCTCCCCATGCTCTATTCTGCCTTGGTTAGACCGCACCTGGAATATTGTGACCAATTCTGGGCACCACAATTCAAGAAAGATATTGACAAGCTGGAAAGTGTCCAGAGGAGGGCGACTAAAATGATCAAGGGTCTGGAGAACAAGCCCTATGAGGAGCGGCTTAAGGAGCTGGGCATGTTTAGCCTGAAGAAGAGAAGGATGAGAGGAGATATGATAGCAGTGTATAAATATGTGAGAGGAAGCCACAGGGAGGAGGGAGCAAGCTTGTTTTCTGCTTCCTTGGAGACTAGGACGCGGAACAATGGCTTCAAACTACAAGAGAGGAGATTCCATCTGAACACGAGGAAGAACTTCCTGATTGTGAGAGCCGTTCAGCAGTGGAACTCTCTGCCCCGGAGTGTGGTGGAGGCTCCTTCTTTGGAAGCTTTTAAACAGAGGCTGGATGGCCATCTGTCAGGAGTGATTTGAATGCAATATTCCTGCTTCTTGGCAGAATGGGGTTGGACTGGATGGCCCATGAGGTCTCTTCCAACTCTTTGATTCTATGATTCTATGAGGCTGTTAGGAATGGTGGGAGTTGAAATCCAAAACACCTGGAGGGCCAAAGTTTGCTCAGGCATGAGGTAGAAGAACTACAGTGATGTATTTTTGCATGAACATTCTGGAAAGGATCCCTTTCTTCTACTCTCCCTTTTGAATTAAATTAATGGAAACTCCTTTTGTACATTGAACTCAGTTTGTACCTTTTGTAGTAAGTAGGAGAAAGAAAGACAATCTGGGACCATGAAAGGAGGAAAGAGAAATGGGGGCATTTTAAAAACAAAGGAAAAAATGGGAAAATATGGGCTAACTGGGATTTTCCCAGACAAATTGGAACTGTTTTGTAGGAAATTACTAGCTGGTGTTGCCCAGCTTGGGTAAAAACTATATTAAAGGTAAAGGTGGTCCCCTGACATTAAGTCCAGTCATGTCTGACTCTGGGGTGTGGTGCTCATCTCCATTTCTAAGCCGAAGAGCCAGCGTTGTCCGTAGACACCTCCAAGGTCATGTGGCCAGCATGACTGCATGGAACGCCGTTACCTTCCCGCCGGAGCGGTACCTATTGATCTACTCACATTTGCATGTTTTCGAACTGCTAGGTTGGCAGAAGCTAGGGCTGACAGCGGAAGCTCACGCCGCTCCCTGGAATCGAACCTGCGACCTTTCGATCAACAAGCTCAGTAGCTCAGTGCTTTAACCCACTGCGCCACCGGGGGCTCCAAAAACTATATTGAACTATATTAAATAGTATTTTTTTACAGTATTTATATTCTGCCCTTCTCACCCTGAAGGGGACTCGGGGTGGATCACAGAACATATGTACAGCAAACATTCAATGCCGTTCTACACTGACAGGAGAGACACAGTACATAGATAGAGGTATATAGACCTTTTCCCATCTTTGGAGTATTGGAAGTTGCGCTTGATTTCAGCCTGGGGTGTGAGTGTGTGTGTGTACTGTCACGCCATCTACCATGTCGAAGAGCTTCCTCCTTTTGATCAAATTGCCGACATTTTTCTGGTATTTTCCTTATGGTGCCATTAAAATACCTCCCCACTAAGCGGTACCTATTTATCTATTCACAGCTGTTTTGGATCTGCTACGTGGGCAGTGAGCTGGGTTGAAGGTCAGAATTATTTGTCGTGTCAGAACAACCAGTCAAATTATATTACATTTCTAACAGAACAAAACAAACAAGCAAATTACAAAATTTGTGAGTACGGTAGCTGATTAAATGTCCTTTGACCAGTATCTGGCCACTTGGAGTGTTTCTGGTGTTGCTGCAAGAAGGTCCTCCATGGTGCATGTAGAAGGGCGCAGGTTGCATTGCAGCAGGTGGTCTGTAGTTTGCTTTTCTCCACACTCGCATGTTCGAGGATTCCATTTTGTGGCCCCATTTCTGAAGGTTGGCTCTGCATCTCGTGGTGCCAGAGCGCAGTCTGTTCAGCGCCTCCCAAGTTGCCCAGTCCTCTGTGTGCCCAGGGGGGGAGTCTCTCATTTGGTATCAGCCATGGGTTGAAGTTCTGGGTTTGAGCCTGCCACTTTTGGACTCTCGCTTGCTGAGGTGTTCCAGCGAGTGTCTCTGTAGATCTCAGAAAACTATTTCTAGATTTAAGTCGTTGACGTGCTGGCTGATACCCAAACAGGGGATGAGCTGGAGATGTCTCTGCCTTGGTCCTTTCACTATTGGCTGCTACTTCCCGGCGGATGTCAGGTGGTGCAATATGCTCACCCCTGACCTGGGCTTCGAACTATCAACCTTTTGATTCTCAAGATTTATTGCAGCTGGTGGTTAACCTTTTTCATACGTACTGCTCTCGAGCCAGGCATTTTCCTAGTATCAACAGACCTCACTACCTCTGAGGATGCTTACCATAGATGCAGGCGAAATGTCAGGAGAAAATGCCTCTAGACCATGGCCATATAGCCCAAAAAAAACTACAACAACCCATAGCAAGAGCTGTTACCGATGCCTTTTTTCATGTCTGTTCTTCAGCATAGAAGCAAAGTATTTTTCTAACTCAAGCAGTTAACATTTAAAGGTCACTGTTGAGAAAAGTGCTCTTCCAGCAGGCGCCGTATTGAAAATTCAGTCTTATCAGGACAACTGGGACTCATGTGCTTTGTGCTACTTTAAAAGCCCTTCTAATGTGCGCACACTGGTCTCCGAACATGATGTTGATTTAAAAACTCTATTGATTCCAGTAGGAGCTCTGTGACAGCTGGAAGTAAATGGAATTTACTTCCTACCTAGAATTGTTCCCTAAAAGCTTTTCCTGATGGAAACTGAACAGAGTTAAGTCCCTTATTTGGAGCCAAGATTCACTGCTGCGCTTCAGATGCTCTTCTGTAATTATTATTCTGGGACTTCCAACCCAATAGGAATACTTTAAGGTGGTTTACAAAGCTGAAACCAAGTTCTCTAAGATGGGGGAAAAGACCCTCAGGAAATGTCAGGGTGTTTTCCTGTCCAAATCAATTTCATTTCTGAAACTTGTTGATGTTTTGCTCTTTCCAGTAGATTTCCAGTGACTAAAACCTTTCTTATTCCCACTCCCCCAGTGGGTTCATTTTTAATTCAGTATATCCAACAACGAAATTGATTGATTGCTTTCCTGTGTCCTCCTAAAATTTGGAAGTCAAGATATCCATCAAAGTATTTATTATTTACTAGCTGTCCCCTGCCACACGTTGCTGTGGCCCAGTCTGGTGATCTGGAAAATAAAGTAATGGTTTCTAATATATGTAATTTCTTTCTGCTTGTGGGTAAACAGTATTTCTTGGTGTTTCTTTGTCAGTGTTGATGTGGAGAGTGTCTGGTTTGCCTACTCTGGAATAGGTAACATATCATAGTCCTTCCTTAGGGGTCTGTTTCAAATCTATGATATTATATATCTCTCTGTGTGAATCATACCTATCTATCTATCTATCTATATCTATGGCTGGATGGCTCTCTGTCAGGAGGGTTTTAATTAGATTTTCTTGCCTTCGTGAAGGGAGTTGGACTGGATGGCCTTAAGTATTTTCTGTTGGTCATGGGGTTTCCGTATGGGAAATTTGTCCCAATTCTGTCGTTTGTGGGGTTCAGAATGCTCTTTGGTTGTAGGTGAACTATAAATCCCAGTAACTACAACTCTCAAATGTCAAGGTCTATTTCCCCTTAACTCCATCTGTGTTCATATTTGGGCATATGGAATATTTGTGCCAAGTTTGGTCCAGATCCATCATTGTTTGAGTCCACAGTGCTCTCTGGATGTAGGTGAACTACAACTCCCAAACTCAAGGTCAATGCCCACCAAACCCTTCTAGTGTTTTCTGTTGGCAGGGGCAGCTCAACCCATTACTCAAAGTATAGTTTGCAGTATAGTTGATTTTGTCCAAGGGCGCTCTTGGGGGAAATAGACCTTGACATATGTGAGTTGTAGTTACTGGAATGTATAGTTCATCTACAATCAAAGAGCATTCTGAACTCTACCAATGATGGAATTGAACCAAATATGGCACACAGAACTCCCACGACAAACAGAAAATATATATCAATGATTGATTGGGGAGGGGGGGGGGCGCCAAATTATGTTTGCTTACCATTGAAAATTACCTAGGGCCGCCTCTGTCTGTTGGTCATGGGAGTCCTGTGTATCACCTTTGGTTCAATTCCATCATTGGTGGAGTCCAGAATGCTCTTTGATTGTAGATGAACTATAAATCCCAGTAACCACAATTCCCAAATGACAAAATCAAAAAATTTTGAGTGAAGGACATACATTGGGTTGTTAGGTGTATGTTGTCCAAATTTGGTGTCAATTCGCCCACTGGTTTTTGAGTTCTGTTAATCCCACAAACGAACATTACATTTTTATTTATATAGATTTATTTGCAGTATTTATATTCTGCCCTTCTCACCCCGAAGGATGGGTCACAGAACATACATATACAGCAAACATCCAATGCCATTTTATACACAAACAAGACAAACATTTATGCATAGATAGAGGTACATATCGGCTTTTCCCATCTTCGGCATCTTGGAGGCTTTTGCGCTCGTTTTGGGGTCTGTGTGTGTGTGCTGTCCATCTCCATACCAAACAGCTTTGTTCGTAAACTTCCTCCTTTGATCAAATCACCGGCATTCCTTATTTACTCACATTTGCTTTCGAACCGCTAGGTAGGTGGAAGCTGAGCTAAAGGCCAAGAGCTCATCCTGACCCAAGCTTTGAACTTACAACTTTTCAACTGATAAGCTTTACTGCAGCTGCTAGTTTAACCTGCTGTGCTACAGCCCAACCCTAAGTAAACATCCATATTATTTCCAGATTGGTGGCGCAGTGGGTTAAACCCCTGTGCCGGCAGGACTGAAGACCGACAGGTCGCAGGTTCAAATCCGGGGAGAGGCGGATGAGCTCCCTCTTTCAGCTCTAACTCCTCATGCGGGAACATGAGAGAAGCCTCCCACAAGGATGATAAAAACATCAAATGATCCGGGTGTCCCCTGGGCAACGTCCTTGCAGACGGCCAATTCTCTCACACCAGAAACGACTTGCAGTTTCTCAAGTCGCTCCTGACACAACAAAAAAAAAATAATAATCCAGATTCATGAGAAGGACGACAGTAATACAATAATGGATATGATAAGCTATAATGAATCCAGGTAATTACTGCATTTGCCCAAATCCTGTGCCACAAGAGTGTGTTCACTATACTATATGTAATACAATGCCAGCAATGAAGTTGCAAGTTGTTGGGTTGTGATTTTTCTGGGCTGTATGGCCATGTTCCAGAAGCATTCTTTCCTTATGTTTCACCTGCATTTATGGCAGGCATCCTCAAAGGTTGCCTGCTATATTAACTTACTTACTTACTTACTTAGGCAATCCCTTGTTGTCCAAGTAGGATAATCTTCCAGGACTATGGAACCCTATTCTTGATCTGCATCGTCTCCCGCATTGAGGGCATTGGTTTCCAGGTGGAAGGCAGTCCAGTCAAGGTTGGCTTGACATGACTTCCTCTTGGCACGTTTCTCTCTTTCGCCCTCCATTCGTGCCTCTTCAAATTCTTCAGCACTGCTGGTCACAGCTGACCTCCAGCTGGAGCACTCAAGGGCCAGGGCTTCCCAGTTCTCAGTGCCTATGCCAGAGTTTTTAAGGTTGACTTTGAGCCCATCTTTCAATCTCTTTTCCTGCCCACCACCATTCCATTTTCCATTCTTGAGTTCAGAGTAGAGCAACTGCTTTGGGAGACGGTGGTCAGGCATCCGGACAATGTGGCCGGTCCAGTGGAGTTGATGGCAGAGGACCATCGCTTCAATGCTGGTGGCCTTTACTTCTTCCAGCACGCTGACATTTGTCCGCTTGTCTTCCCAAGAGATTTGCAGGATTTTCTGGAGGCAGCGCTGATGGAACCGTTCTAGGAGTTGCATGTGACGTCTGTAGACAGTCCACGTTTTGCAGGCATATAGCAGGGTCGGGAGGACAATAGCTTTATAAACAAGAACCTTGGCATCTCTGCGGATGTCCTGGTCCTCAAACACTCTCTGCTTCATTCGGAAAAAGGCTGCACTCGCAGAGCTCAGGCGGTGTTGTATTTCAGTCTTAATGTTGATGTCTGTAGACAGTCCATGTTTCGCAGGCGTATAGCAGGGTTGGGAGGACAATGGCTTTATAAACAAGTACCTTGGTATCCCTATGGATGTCCCGGTCCTCAAACACTCTCTGCTTCATTTGGAAAAATGCTGCACTCGCAGAGCTCAGGCAGTGTTGTATTTTGGTGTCGATGTTGACTTTGGAGAGGTGGCTGCCAAGGTAGTGGAAATGGTCAACCTTTTCTAATCTTACACCATTAAGCTGTATCTCTGGCATTGGAGAGGGATTGGCTGGTAACTGCTGGAAGAGAACTTTGGTTTTCTCAATGTTCAATGACAGGCCGAGCTTCTCGTATGCTTCTGTGAAGATGTTTAGAGTGGCTTGTAGGTCTTCTTCTGAATGCACACAGACGACATTGTCATCAGCATACTGGAGTTCTATAACAGATGTTGCTGTAACTTTTGCCTGCTATAGATGCAGGCAAAATATTAGAAGAGAATGCTTCTGGAAGATGGTCATACAGCCCAGAAAACTCACAGCAGCACAGTGATTCCAGCCATTAAAGCCTTCGACAGTACATTGCAAGTCATGGTGTCTTGTACACCCAAAACACCATTTTTTGCTGGCTTAGGTATAGGTTTAGGTCTAAAGACATTAAGAAACTGAAGCCGGGGGTTGGGGGGGTTGCATTGGCTGATTTGTGTTGGAAAATCTCAGTTCTAAGTCAACGCGAAATTGAGTGCTTTCCAACAAATATTTGTAAACGAGATGCATTGCTTTGTGTTTCTCCGAGGATGTAATTACCGTCTCCTACGCAGCACTCCCTGCTGTTTTGGAAGGATGTCAGGCCTGATCTTCTCCCGATCTTGTTAGATTCCCTTACGGATTGCAAGCTAAACAGTCTGGATGAGTGCCTTGCAAGAATCGAGGAAATTCCTCCGTGGGAAACTGGCTTGAGTTTTGTGGGATATTTAAGTTGCTGTGTTTTTGATTGTGAACTGCTTTAAGTCTCCGTACAGAGAGATAAATCCGGATATATATTGTATATACATATAATATTGATAATATTACAATGTCATGCAATATAATGCTCCTAATAATAATAATATATCCTCCAGGAAATAAAGCCCGACTGTTCACTGGAGGGAAAGATACTAGAGACAAAGTTGAAGTACTTTGGCCATATCATGAGGAGACAGGAGAGCCTAGAGAAGACAATTATGCTGGGGAAAGTGGAAGGCAAAAGGAAGAGGGGCCGACCAAGGGCAAGATGGATGGATGGCATCCTTGAAGTGACTGGACTGACCTTGAGGGAGCTGGGGGTGGTGACGGCCGACAGGGAGCTCTGGCGTGGGCTGGTCCATGAGGTCACGAAGAGTCGGAGACGACTGAACGAATGAACAACAACAATATTACATGTAATATTACAAATAATATTACAGTATTGTGGTATTGTACATTAGCGTAATATAGAATACTAATATTGTGCTATGCTAATAATATATTGTATGTACATAGAACTTGTAAGCCGCTCTGAGTCCTCTTTGGGGTGAGAAGAGCAGGATATAAATGTCATAAGTAAGGAAAGAAATTAATATAATAAATTAATAATAAATGTCATAAGTAAGTAAATAAATTAATATAATAAATTAAGTAAGTAAATAAATTAATATAATAAATTAAGTAAATAAATTTTATTTATTTATTGTGTAATCAGCAACCATACCATTGTATTACATTTCTAACAGTCTGGTTGTGACCCCCAGGTTGTGCCAGTCAGCTTTCATATGATATTGTTTCTAGCACCCACTTTTTGCTTGATGTTCAGGCAGTAAAGAAATTAATATAATAAATTAAGTAAGTAAATAAATTAATGCAATAAATTAAGTAAAGATATTAATTAATATAATAAATTAAGTAAGTAAATAAATAATACAATAAATTAAGTAAGTAAAGAAATTAATATAATAAATTAAATAAATAAAGAAATTAATACATAAAGTAAATATAGAAATTAATATAATACATTAAGTAAAGAAATTAATATAATAAATTAAGTAAGTAAAGAAATTAATATAATACATTAAATAAAGAAATTAATACAATAAATTAAGTAAATAAAGAAATTAATATAATACATTAAGTAAGTAAAGAAATTAATATAATAAATTAAGTAAATAAAGAATTTAATATAATACATTAAGTAAAGAAATTAATATAACAAATTGAGTAAGTAAATAATTCAATATAATAAATTAAGTAAGTAAAGAAATTAATATAATACATTAAGTAAGTAAAGAAATCAATATAATAAATTATGTAAAGAAAGAAATTAATAAATAAATTAAGTAAGTAAAGAAATTAATATAATAAATTAAGTAAAGAAATTAATATAATAAATTAAGTAATAAAGAAATTAATATAATAAATCAAATAAGTAAAGAAATTAATATAATAAATTAAGTAAGTAAAGAAATTAATATAATACATTAAATAAATAAAGAAATTAATAAATAAATTAAGTAAGTAAAAAAATTAATACAATAAAGTAATAAAGAAATTAATATAATACATTAAGTAAGTAAAGAAATTAATACAATAAATTAAGTAAGTAAAGAAATCAATATAATACATTAAGTAAGTAAAGAAATTAATATAAAAATTAAGTAAGTAAATAAATCAATATGAATTAAGTAAGTAAATAAATTAATATAATAAGTTAATAAATTATAAATTATATTAATAAATTAATACAAAAATAAATAATAAATAAATTATATGAATCGATAACACTTTAAAGCCTAGGGATCAATGCTAGGTAATACTTAGAGTGGTATAGTTTGCAAAGGCACCAATATTCTCTGGCAGAGAAAAGACTTTGAACCATCTCCCAATCCCTAGCATTCAATGATACCAAGCCTTTGGGAGAGTGGCTCCCGACCCGCGCTTCTCTTGGCCGCCGATAGAAGGCGCTCGCGAGGCCTGGCTTCCTTCTCTCTCTCTCTTTCTGCGGAGAAGCCGCGCAAAGGGCCGGAAGCGGAAGTAGCTGGTCGGAAGCTCAGCCGGTAAGATGTTGTTTACATGTCGCCCTGACCTGATCGTTTGAATGCGTTCTGTCTTAACTTATGGGTCGTTTGGGTTTCTTCTCACCCCCACTTTGCTTGTGCAGTGTGCTTAGAATACACTCCAGATCTTTATAATTATAATATATTGTTATTATTTCTCTTAATTCCTCTTTGATCTTTAGGCTTTTATATTTGGTTTTTGTCCCATTTTTAATGTGTCCTGAGCAGGGAAGAAGGGCTTTCCGCCTTTACAGCACATGGAGCAGAGATAATGCTTGGCCAATTTGGGCCTTCCAGGTTTAGAAAAGGCAGAGGAATGAGAGACCACATTGCCAATATCTGGATGCTGGATATTATTATTATATATCACATTATTATTATAACTTTATTTGTACCCTGCTCTGTTGGAGGAAAGTTCTGAGAGTGCCTTGGACTGCGAAAAGATCCAACCAGTCCATCCTCCAGGAAATAAAGCCCGGCTGCTCATTGGAGGGAAGGAGACTAGAGACAAAGTGGAACTCCTTTGGCCACATCCTGAGGAGAAGACAATCATGCTGGGGAAAGTGGAAGGCAGTGCAAGGAAAGTGCAAAAGCCGGGTTGCAGGTCAACATCAAAAAAACCAAGATTATGGCAACAAGAATGATTGACAACTGGAAAATAGAGGGAGAAAATGTGGAGGCCGTGACAGGGTTTGTATTTCTAGGTAGGAAGATGACTGCAGATGCAGATTGTGGCCAGGAAATCAGAAGACGCTTCCTTCTTGGGAGGAGAGCAATGTCCAATCTCGATAAAATAGTAAAGAGTAGAGACATCAGACTGGCAACAAAGATCCATTGCCTAGTCAAAGCCATGGTATTCCCTGTAGTCACCTACGGATGTGAGAGGTGGACCTTCGGGAAGGCTGAGCGAAGGAAGATCGATGCTTTTGAGCTGTGGTGTTGGAGGAAAGTGCTGAGAGTGCCTTGGACTGCGAGAAGATCCAACCAGTCCATCCTCCAGGAAATAAAGCCCAACTGCTCATTGGAGGGAAGGAGACTAGAGACAAAGTCCTTTGGCCACATCATGAGGAGACAGCAAAGCCTAGAGAAGACAATGATGCTGGGGAAAGTGGAAGGCAAAAGGAAGAGGGGCCGACCAAGGGCAAGATGGATGGATGGCATCCTTGAAGTGACTGGACTGACCTTGAAGGAGCTGGGGGTGGTGACGGCCGACAGGGAGCTCTGGCGTGGGCTGGTCCATGAGGTCATGAAGAGTCGGAGACGACTGAACGAATGAACAACAACAACAGCATCTCCCAAGGGATTCAATGCGGCTTACACAGGCCGAAGCCCCAAACACAATACAACAATACAATACCTAAAGCAAATTAAAAACAGTTAAGCAGAGTAAACAATAACAGTAACAATACACGAAGACACTATTAAAACTGGGCCGGCCAGAGTAGTGGGTACAGGATTAAAAGTGCTGATGTGGCGGGAGGAAAGTAGGATTATAAGGTAAGTGCAGTGTGCAGAGTGCAATGATCGTGGTTCTACTAAAGTGCTTCTAGGACTTGGTGCTGGAGGTTCCTAAACTGAAAAGGCACGTCGGAACAACCAGGTTTTCAAATTCTTTCTGAAGACTGCCAATGTAGGGGCCTGTCTAAGATCTTTCGGGGGGGGGGGCGTTCCAAAGTCGGGGGGCCACCACAGAAAAGGCCCTGTCTCGTGTCCCCACCAAGCGCGCTTGCGACGCAGGCGGGATCACGAGCAGGGTCTCTCCAGATGACCGGAGTGAGCGTGTGGGTTCGTAGACAGCGATATGGTCATGCAGGTAGGCTGGTCCCAAACCATTCAGGGCTTTGTAGGTAAGCACCTGCACCTTAAATTGGGCTTGGAAAATAAACTGCAGCCAGTGGAGCTCCTTGAACAGGAGGGTTGACCTCTCTCTGTAATGAGCCCCGGTTAACATCCTGGCCGCTGCCCGTTGGACCAGTTGGAATTTCCAAGCCGTTTGCAAGGGCAGCCCCACGTAGAGCGCATTGCAGTAATCCAATCTAGAGGTGACCAAGGCATGGACCACCCCAGCCAGATCAGCCTTTGCGAGGTACGGACGCAGCTAGCGCACAAGTCTCAGTTGTGCAAAAGCCCTCCCGGACACTGCCGACGCCTGAGCCTCAAGCGTAAGCGATGAGTCCAAGAGGACTCCCAAGCTACGGACCTGTGGCTTCAGGGGGAGTGTAACCCCGTCCAACACAGGTTGCCACCCTATACCCCGGTCAGGTTTACGATCGACCAGGAGGACCTCTGTCTTGTCGGGATTGATCTGGATAATGGAGATAATAATTCCCCATCTTCATTGCTATGATACTTCATCTTGTTGACGGGAAGCTTCCCATCGGAGTGGAAGTCATCTATCGGACAGATGGCAAGCTGTTTAACCTCAGCAGACTGAAAGCCAATACCAAGCTTACAACCACATCTGTTATAGAACTCCAGTATGCTGATGACAACGTCATCTGTGCGCATTCAGAAGAAGATCTACAAGCCACTCTCAACACCTTCGCAGAAGCATACACGAAGCTTGGCCTGTCACTGAACATCGAGAAAACCAAAGTGCTGTTCCAACAGTCACCAGCCATCCCCTCCCCATTGCCAGAGATACAGCTTAATGGTGTAACATTAGAAAATGTGGACCATTATTATTTGTTAGGTTTTACAGATTTAGATCTACAACTGACGGAACAAGAGGATAAACTTTTTACATATATGACGACTGCCACTAGAATTGTTTTTGCTAGAGAATGGAAGAAAGACTCAGTACCAGCCGCACAGGAATGGGTGGAAAAAATCAGAGAAATAAAGGACATGGATGAATTGACTTTTTTGTTGAAGAAAAATACAGGTATGATACTAAGAAGAACGAATTGGGATAATCTCCATGAATATCTGGACAATTTGAGAAAATAAGAAACAAGAGAGACAATTTCTTTTTGAACTTATTTTATATTTTTGAATAATAAGATATGATCCAAGAAGATGGAATGGAAGTCATTTTTTTGTTTTTCTTTTTTGGTTTTTTTGTGTACTTTTGTAGGATTTTTTTAGGGGTTATTTGGGATTTTAGCATACTTTTTTGCTTCTTCTTTTTTCTTTCTTTTCTTCATTTCCTCACTTTCCTATACTTTATTGTTCTCACTCTTTCATTGTAATCTATATAAAAATTAATAAAATTTTAATAACAGAAAATGTGGACTATTTCTGCTACCTTGGCAGCCACCTCTCCACCAAAGTCAACATCAACACCGAAATACAACACCGCCTGAGCTCTGCGAGTGCAGTATTTTCCCAAATGAAGCAGAGAGTGTTTGAGGACCAGGACATCCGTAGGGATACCAAGGTGCTTGTCTATAAAGCTATTGTCCTCCCAACCCTGCTATACACCTGCGAAACGTGGACTGTCTACAGACATCACATGCAACTCCTGGAACGATTCCATCAGCGCTGCCTCCAGAAAATCCTGCAAATCTCTTGGGAAGACAAGTGGACAAATGTCAGCGTGCTTGAAGAAGCAAAGACCACCAGCATTGAAGCAACATTCCTCCACCATCAACTCCACTTGACCGTCCACCTTGTCTGGATGCCTGACCACTGTCTCCCAAAGCAGTTGCTCTACTCTGAACTCAAGAATGGAAAATGGAATGTTGGTGGGCAGGAAAAGAGATTGAACGATGGCCTCAAAGCCAACCTTAAAAACTCTGGCGTAGACACTGAGAACTGGGAAGCCCTGTCCCTTGAGCGCTCCAGCTGGAGGTCAGCTGTGACCAGCAGTGCTATAGAATTTGAAGAGGCACAAATGGAGGGCGAAAGAGAGAAATGTGCCAAGAGGAAGCTGTGTCAAGTCAACCCCAACCGGGACGCCTTCCGCCTGGAAACCAATGCCCTCACTGCGGGAGAACATGCAGATCAAGAATATTTATTTATTATATTTATTTATTTATTTATTTTTATAAAAAAAATCACAGCAACCCAAAGTATTTTTGTTTGTCTGTTGCTAGGTGAAGTGGCCCTCTGTGATGTCACTGGGAAAGAAATATCACTTGTAAGAGAGAAAGGGAAAAAAGAAAATGAAAAAGAAGGAAGAGGGGGAGAGAAAGGGAAAGGAGGAGAAAGGAAAGGGAAAAAAGATGTGAGGGGAGGAAAAAGAAGTCATGAACTCAGGGGGTATATACACTAGTGTGGTTGATATTTATATACTAGCCAGGTTAGGTTTTTTATATATATTTGGGCTATTGACCTTTTCAGCTCAATGATTTATATGAGTCGTTGACTTTCAAAGATTGACATAATAGCTTTTTAAAAAATCTTTTATATACAGGATTAGCAGAGATTGCAGAATGGCTTCCACCACAGAGACTCCTCAAAATACTTCGGAAGATGAGGAAACCCAGAAGGATGTCCAGCCACCTGAAGATCCACCTCCTGCAGTTGAGGATAGCCTGAGTAGAGAACCTAGCATATCCGAGATTCTGCAGAAGTATGAAAAGATGTTTGCCCATCGATTTACAGCAGAGGATGAAGAATATCAGAAATATGTCCAGCGTCCCGCAGCCAAACCTCCTTTAATACAAGATTGGAGAAGCAGATCGGGTGGAAACCAGCGATACAGAGATCGGTACTAAATTTTCCTTTGGCTTTAGAAGTTTGATTCCATTGAGAGGAAAGCCAGAATTGGGCAGTATAGGGGTGTTTGTGTAGTGTGCGGTTCTTAAGCAGAGGCCGTTTTGTGGAGCAAATAGTGTTAGACCAGAATGCTTACTCTTCGTCCTTGCAGGTGCATTACTAACCTTTCATAGAATCATAGAAACATAGAATCAAAGAGTTGGAAGAGGCCTCATGGGCCATCCAGTCCAACCCCCTGCCAAGAAGCAGGAATATTGCATTCAAAACACCCCTGACAAATGGCCATCCAGCCTCTGATTAAAAGCTTCCAAAGAAGGAGCCTCCACCACACTCCGGGGCAGAGAGTTCCACTGCTGAACGGCTCTCACAGTCAGGAAGTTCTTCCTCATGTTCAGATGGAATCTCCTCTCTTGTAGTTTGAAGCCATTGTTCCGCGTCCTAGTCTCCAAGGAAGCAGAAAACAAGCTTGCTCCCTCCTCCCTGTGGCTTCCTCTCACATATTTATACATGGCTATCATATCTCCTCTCAGCCTTCTCTTCTTCAGGCTAAACATGCCCAGTTCCCTAAGCCGCTCCTCATAGGGCTTGTTCTCCAGACCCTTGATCATTTTAGTCGCCCTCCGCTGGACACATTCCAACTTGTCAATATCTCTCTTTAATTGTGGTGCCCAGAATTGGACACTTTGATTGACAACTAAAAGGGAAGTGCAGTTGGCTTCCCCCATTTGCAGCTTTGATTCTTCATGGATTCTTCATGGATTTGATTACAAAGTTCTCTTTAGGATACTCTAGGCCAGTGTTTCTCAACCTTCCTAATGCCACAACCCCTTAATACAGTTCCTCATGTGGTGGATTTTGAGGGGAATTGGCCTAGATATTTTGAAGTTGTAGGTACTGGGATTTATAGTTTACCTTCAATCAATGAGCACTCTGAATTCCACTAAAGATGGAATTGGACCTAACATAGCATACAGGGCCCCCATGACCAATAAAAATACTGGACGTCGTTGGGGAAAATTCACCTTGATTTGGGGGAGTTGTAGTTCATCTACATCCAGAAAGCACTGTGAACCCAAACACCGATGGATCTGGACCAGACTTGGCACACATAGTGATATTCTGAATCATAGAATCAAAGAGTTGGAAGAGACCTCATGGGCCATCCAGTCCAACCCCATTCTGCCAAGAAGCAGGAATATTGCATTCAAATCACCCCTGACAAATGGCCATCCAGCCTCTGCTTAAAAGCTTCCAAAGAAGGAACCTCCACCACACTCCGGGGCAGAGAGTTCCACTGCTGAATGGCTCTCACAGTCAGGAAGTTCTTCCTAATGTTCAGATGGAATCTCCTCTCTTGTAGTTTGAAGCCATTGTTCCGCGTCCTAGTCTCCAAGGAAGCAGAAAACAAGCTTGCTCCCTCCTCCCTGTGGCTTCCTCTCACATATTTATACATGGCTATCACATCTCCTCTCAGCCTTCTCTTCTTCAGGCTAAACATGCCCAGTTCCCAGAAATTTGATTACTGGAGGGGTTTGGGGGGAACTGACCTTCCTTTCTGGGAGTTGTAGTTCACCCGCAACCAGAGAAACTATGACCTCCACTGGTGATGGGCCTGGTCCAAACTTGGCACACAGAACCCCTATGACTAACTCAACCTACTGGTAGGGTTTATTTATTTATTTATTTATTTATTTATTTATTTATTTAGAGCTTTTATAACCCGATCTTCTCGACCTCTGAAGAGGGGCTCAGGCCGGCTAACAGCAGAAAATTTAAGAGGATAGTGGGAATTGTAGTTTAACCTACAGCCAGAGAGTACACTGAACCCCATCAATGATGCATCTAGAGCAGACTTGCACAACATAACAAACTTTAAGTATTGATGGAGTTTCTTGGGGTTAACCTGGCATGATGCCAGGTACAGGAGCTAGTAGTAAATAAATTTATTATTTATTTCTCAGCCCGAGGGCAACTCATGGCGGTTTACAAAATGGCACAATTCGATGCCCACAACAGTACAAAAATAATTTAAACATTAAAAACATTTAACACAGGTAAAAATTCATTACAATTAACATCAGTAACACAATAAAAACCATAAGTCCTCCGCATTTCATTACCAGTCATTATCCAGTCACATTGTCTAACTGTTCCGAGATCAGAGTTTCCTAGCTGCGTTTGGGAAGGCCTGCTCATATAGCCAGGTTTTAACTTTTTTGTGAAACGTTAAGAGGGTGGGGGCTGATCTAATGTCCCTGGGGAGGGCATTCCACAACCGAGGGGCCACCGCTGAGAAGGCCCTATCCCTCGTCCCCGCCAATCGAGCCTGTGAGCCTGCATCAATAGGAGCATAGTGTCTAGATCTAGGGAAGTCATGCTACCCCTTTATTCTGTTTTGGTTAGACCACATCTGGAATATTGTGTCCAGTTCTGGGCACCACAATTCAAGAGAGATATTGACAAGCTGGAATGTGTCCAGAGGAGAGCGACTAAAATGATAAAAGGTCTGGAGAACAAGCCCTATGAGGAGCGGCTTAAGGAGCTGGGCATGTTTAGCCTGAAGAAGAGAAGGCTGAGAGGGGATATGATAGCTATGTATAAATATGTGAGAGGAAGCCACAGGGAGGAGGAGGGAGCAAGCTTGTTTTCTGTTTCTTTGGAGACTAGGACGCAATGGAACAGTGGCTTCAAACTACAAGAGAGGAGATTCCATCTGAACATGAGGAAGAACTTCCTGACTGTGAGAGCCGTTCAGCAATGGAACTCTCTGCCTGGAGTGTGGTGGAGGCTCCTTCTTTGGAAGCTTTTAAACAGAAGCTGGATGGCCATCTGTCAGGGGTGATTTGAATGCAATATTCCTGCTTCTTGGCATAATGGGGTTGGACTGGATGGCCCATGAGGTCTCTTCCAACTCTTGTATTCTATGATTCTATGAAGGTGGCAGGGCCGAGAGCAGGGCCTCCCTAGAAGATCTTTTCCTAGAGGGTACGTAAGGAGAGATATGTTCAGACAGGTAAGCAGGACCAGAATAAATGTATTCTTTGACTTTAGTGTTTACATTTTTAAAAAATATCTGAGATATATTTTGACATAATCAATTATTTTTGTTCGTCCTATATAATAATGGATATGTTTTGCTGTGGAATGTGGTTGAACATGTGTCCTTCTCCCTTAATACAGATTCAGAGACAACCGACAATATAAAGGCAGAGGAGACCGATACGACCGGCAAGGAGGCTACAGGTCCAACCAGTGGCAAGACAGAGGCTGGGGGAACAGCTATTCCCAGCGCCGTCAAGGACAAATGTCCTTCTCCCAACATGGACGGCAGTCCCACTATGGCTATGGTTCATACTCGCAGGGCTATTACTAGTATGGCGTTGAGCATTGATTGTCCAGCATAACAAGTAGTTTCCTTGATTCCATCCGTTTTATCCTAGTTTCATTTTTAATTAAGTTTTATTTTTTTTAAAAATTGAAATATTCTGCAGTCTTACTTCAAGAAAGGAGACAAAGAATGAGAAACTGAAATTTAAAAAGCGAACTGTGAACTTGTGGCTTTGCCTTCCTTGTCGCTCTGTCATAAATATTTGATGTTTGAAGGGGATTTGCTTTGCTTCACAAGCATTTGAATGTCTGACATACATATTTTGTGGGAAGGATTATGAAAGTCAGTAATACATCAGGATAGAGAAATGTTATGTTCTTGTTGCCTTTTTTCTATTGCTGATAAATAAGCTTTCAGGTTTTTTCCCTCCCAATGGACTCTTCTGAAGCGCTGTTAATCCCTGTGGCACATTTGGTTTAAGTTTAATTTGCAAACAGCCAATGAGCTGAAGTGTCAAACTGAGGTAAAAACCTTTGTGAGAGATGAAGTATTTCATTTTGTTTTTATATCCATTGTCATGACACAGCATCATTTTAAATTGGTTATTCCTGCTCTCTTTGTTTCTCAGAGAGCTTCCTGTTTGGACTGTTGTACAGGGTGGAATAAAACTAGATACTGAATGAAATGTGAATGAATGTGTATTTCATCCTGAGGACTCTGGGGACTTTCAATAATACTTTCGATGCATAGGATGTTTCAAACGTTTCACAGATAACACTGTTCAGCGGAGAAAAAGTTTCGGGCCTGAAAATAGTTCTTCTTTTATGATTTTGGGGTGCTGAAAACGAAAATGACATTTAAAAATGTATATTGGCTCTAGTTTTTATGATATAAGCAATCACGTGATCACGTATGGTTGAAAAAATGCATGTTGCGACTTACACTATGGAAGATTCTAGAATACTCTAGAAAGTTTGATGACGCAGTATTAGTGCCGTGTGCAAAAGCCAGAAAGCCCTATATAAGGCCAGACTTTTGAACGGTGAGGGTCAGTCAGTTCAAGACTGAGACAGTCTCGTTAAACATCGTTTTACATTGTTCTTTTTACTGTAGTTATGTCTACTCGCACGTGTGTCAATAAAGCACTATGGAAAAAAGATCAAGGTAAATGGACTCCGTCAATGCTGTCAGACTCCTGCTGGAGCATTGCAAGAGGGAATCCTTTCCTTGAATACAAAAGAAAAGTCAAGAGAAGCAAACAGGATAGAAACTAAAGTCACGATTAAAGCGACATTTAAACTTTCAGACTTTTCAACTGCATTAGGCCTACTCATAGAGTTTCTTGCTGCACAAACATAAACAATAGACTAATTAAATAAATATTTCTCATGTATAAACTATTGGCAATATAATTTGACTAAAATTTAGTAAATATTCACGGTTTATATACATGCAGTAAGGTTAGGCGCATTATCATAATATTAACGAATTACCTATTGTGGAGAAAATTGAAATAGCTGTTGCATAAAAACCAGAGCCAATTAACACATTTAATTATTATATTTGAATTCAGCATGTTAAATTTATTAAGAAACGGCACATTTCGTTTCCGTAACTGAGAAAAACTGAAAATTTGTAGAATAGTGTAATCTAACCTTGGGAAGGAGTCCCCGGTGACGCAGTGGGTTAAAGCACTGAGCTGCTGAGCTGGTTGATTGAAAGGTCGCAGGTTCGATTCCAGGGAGTGGCGTGAGCTTCTGCTGTCAGCCCTAGCTTCTGCCAACCTAGCAGTTCGAAAACATGTAAATGTGAGTAGATCAGTAGGTACCGCTCCGGTGGGAAGGTAACGGTGCTCCATGCAGTCATGCCGGCCACATGACCTTGGAGGTGTCTACGGACAACGCTGGCTCTTCGGCTTAGAAATGGGGATGAGCGCCACACCCCAGAGTCAGACATGACTGGACTTAATGTCAGGGGACTACCTTTACCTTTTTAACCTTGGGAAAGCTCATTTTCTGAATAATTTCCAGAATTTTATTTATTTATTTATTTAGAGTTTTTTATAACCTGGTCTTCTCAACCTCCGGAGAGGGACTCAGGCCGGCTAACAACAGAGGATTCAATACAATAAGATAGAGCAAATATACATCATCAATATAAAATACATTAAAATACAATTCATACCATTTACAAAAAAAGTCAGTTCGTGAAGAGTGAAATCACAAATTACAAATTCATCGCCATCCGCCAGTAGGTCAACAGTTATTGACTCAGTCATCAATATGCAAATGCAGTGTCCCAAAGCCATGATTTTACCAGCTTTCTGAAAGTCAGGAGGGAAGAGGCAGATCTAATCCCCATCGGGAGGGAGTTCCAGAGCCGAGGGGCCACCACCGAGAAGGCCCTGTCCCTCGTTCCCACCAAGCGCGATTGCGAAAGAGGTGGAACTGAGAGCAGGGCCCCTCCAGAAGATCTTAACAACCTTGATGGTTCATAGGAGAGAATCCGTTTGGACAGGTAAATTGGGCCGGAACTGTTTAGGGATTTATATGTCAACACCAGCACTTCGAATTGTGCTCGGAAACTGATTGGCAGCCAGCGGAGCTGACGCAACAGAGGAGTCGTATGCTCCCTGTACCCTGCTCCTGTTAGTAGTCTGGCTGCCGCTCGTTGGACTAGTTGTAGCTTCCGGGAAGTCTTCAGAGGCAACCTCACGTAGAGAGCGTTGCAGTAGTCTATACGGGATGTAACCAGAGTGTGGACCACCGCGGCCAAGTCAGACTTCCCAAGGTACGGGCGCAGCTGGCGCACAAGTTTTATTTATTTATTTATTTATTTACAGTTCTTATATTCCGCCCTTCTCACCCCGCAGGGGACTCAGGGCGGATTACAGTAAACACATATATGGCAAACATTCAATGCCAGTTTGACAGACAACAAATACAGACAAATATACCAAGGCTATTTAACTTTTTTCTGGCCGCCAGGGGAGCTGCTGCTTTTCATCGTCCATCAACGACACCGATGAAGTTCTTCCGCATTCCACATTCCCCGGAGTCTTTTTCTTTATGGCCTCATAAATTAGTTAAATTCAGCCTCCCACACAAGGTGGTGCCTTATTTTCCTACTTGACAGATGCAACTGTCTTTCGGGTTGCAAAGGTCGACAACGGGCTACACAATGGCTGGACACCCACTCCAGCCCGGGCTGGCCTCGAACTCATGACCTTTTGGTCAGAGTGATCTTAATGCAGCTGACACTCAGCCAGCTGAGCCACAATCCCGGTGCTTTTAATTTTAATTGTGCAAAAGCTCCCCTGACCACCGCCGAGACCTGGGGTTCCAGGTTTGGTGATGAGTCCAGGATCACTCCCAAGAATCCCACCAATACAGACAGTGGCCATGGCAACAACTGCTATTGCTGGCTGAAGAACTTGGTAGATTGTCTAAAAAAGGCTTTAAAAAATATTGTGAATTATTGAATACATAAAAAGTGGTGGAACAATTGGGTAGGGATAGGACTACACTAAAAAAGGGGGCTTTTCACCATAAAGATCTCCAGTGATGTTTTTGAGCAGCGAGATGAGATCTCAATCAGGAGACCCTTTACTCAAATATTTCTTCCTTCAATCTGAAAATAACCTTTATAAACCTTTTTACTGTTATATTGATCAGGATGTCAACCCCCAAAGACAGATGTCTCTTTGGGTGTACAGAAGGGATTATTAGATGCGTGCGTTCTCCAAATCGCTCTAATAGGATTTTCCATCCCACAAACTGTCTGTCCATATGTATAGAGGCCATGGGGTCTTAACCAGTATTATGACTTGCTTGCTTATTTATTGTATTTCCATCAACACTTGAGGGGAAAACATTCCAACAATATTCCACTTTGAGTCCCGTTCAGAAGAAATGTAGGATATATATCTGGCTAGCCATCCCCTGCCATGCCTTGCTGTGGCCCAGTCTGTGTATATGTGTACATATGTGCGTATATGTGTATTTGCATATATATATGTGTGTGTGTGTGTGTGTGTGTTTGGTTTTATTTATATTCCATCCCTTGAAAGGGACTCAGGGTGGAGCACAACATATATACGGCAGACATTCAATGCCGGGGCACGAATTCATATGCACGTGTTGTAATGTATTTTTTTTTAATTTTTGGCTTTTTAAGTTCCTTCCTCTGTGTTTTTCAGTGTTTTTATGAATGATGGTCACTCATTGGCCTGATAGTGTCCAAATTTTGTGTCAATTCATCCAGTCGTTTTTGAGTTATGCTAATCCCACAAACGAACATTATATTTTTATTTATATAGACTAGCTGTCCCCTGCCACACATTGCTGTGGCCCAGTCTGTGTGGTTTTTTGTGTGTATATGTGTTTATATGTGTGTTTGCATATATGTGTGTGTGTGTGTGTGGTTTTGCGCATGTGTTGTAATTTTTGTTTTTTGGCTTTTTAAGTCTCTTCCGCTGTGTTTTTCAGTTTTTATGATGGTCACTCATTGACCTGATAGGTGTCTTGTGTCCAAATTTGGTGTCAATTCGTCCAGTGGTTTTTGAGTTATTCTAATCCCACAAACGGACATTACATTTTTATTTATATAGACTAGCTGTCCCCTGCCACACATTGCTGTGGCCCAGTCTATGCATATGTGTTTTTGTGTGTATATGTGTGTGTTTTTGGAGCCCCCGGTGGCGCAGTGGGTTAAAGCACTGAGCTGCTGAGCTTGTTGATCGAAAGGTCGCAGGTTCGATTCCGGGGAGTGGCGTGAGCTTCCGCTGTCAGCCCTAGCTTCTGCCAACCTAGCAGTTCGAAAACATGCAAATGTGAGTAGATCAATAGGTACCGCTCTGATGGGAAGGTAAGGTAACGGCGCTCCATGCAGTCATGCCGGCCACATGACCTTGGAGGTGTCTACGGACAACGCTGGCTCTTCGGCTTAGAAATGGAGATGAGCACCACACCCCAGAGTCAGACATGACTGGACTTAATGTCAGGGGACAACCTTTACCTTTTTATATGTGTGTTTGCATTTGTGTGTGTGTGTGTGTGTGTGGTTTTGCGCATATGTTGTGATGTAATTTTTGTTTTGTGGCTTTTTAAGTCTCTTCTGCTGTGTTTTTCTGTGTTTTTATGGTCACTTGTTGGCCTGTTAGGTGTATTGTGTCCAAATTTGGTGTCAATTCATCCAGTGGTTTTTGAGTTATGCTAATCCCACAAACAATTTTTTATTTATATAGATAAACAGAGAGATAGAGAGATGATCTGCAGAACATTTCCAGTTTACCAAAAGGAAGCAATTAAGGTTCTTGCTTACTAAAATAGGGGGGGGGGGTTACACAAGCGATATATTTCCATTAATATCGTCACTGGCAATGGAATTCAAGGATAGCATTCTCTCCATCACAGATCCCCTCTTTCTTGTCCTGACACAAGTATTTCAGCTGTCAGGAGACGTTTAAATGTGCTCTGATCATGTACTTTGCGACAATCCCCTTGGTAGGACACAGACACAGTGACATCTCGCAAATGCTGTAAAATGACTTCCAATGAGGCAACCAGGATTGCAATGAGCTCAGAGAACTGAGAGCGGTGGAGAATTCTATAAAACCTAATTTAAACTCAGCAGGGTTTTCATGGCCTGTTTTTTTTTTTAAGGGTACGGATACATCCACGTCTCTTGCTGCTCTAAATATCTGTCTCTGTAGGGGACTCAAAACAGCTACCTTGCTCTTCTCATCAGGCTCAAGAAATACAAGCCCTGAAGGATATGTCCTACTTCCAGTGTGGCCTTGAATCTCTTAGCAGCATAGTAAAATAAAACAAAACTGCAGGCTAGTCGTTTTTGCAGGCTGATTTAGAAGGTTGCCTTAAACAGAGATGGGTCTCTGCACAGGCAAAAACACCACCACCTCAACATCCTCTTATGTTACATAAAGCAAGCCATTCTGACATTTGTCCTGTGGAGAAAGTGTTGTTTTCCCCACTGCTTACAAGCAATCCAAACGACACTGGCATTGAACACTGAAGACCCATTGTGTTCAAGAGCAATGCAGCAGAGCAGATGCTTTAATGAGGAAGCCACTATAAAGCTACTATAAGAAGCAGGAAAATACTGCAAATATCTTGGGAAGACAAGTGGACAAACGTCAGCGTGCTGGAAGAAGCAAAGACCACCAGCATTGAAGCGATGGTCCTCTGCCATCAACTCCGCTGGGCCGGCCACGTTGTCCGGATGCCTGACCACCGTCTCCCAAAGCAGTTGCTCTACTCTGAACTTAAGAACAGAAACTTAAGAACTTAAGAACACCAAGAACTTAAGAACACCAAAGTCAACATTGACGCCGAAATACAACACCGCCTGAGCTCTGCAAGTGCAGCATTTTCCAGAATGAAGCAGAGAGTGTTTGAGGACCGGGACATCCGTAGGGAGACCAAGGTGCTTGTCTATAAAGCTATTGTCCTCCCAACCCTGCTCTATGCCTGTGAGACGTAGACTGTCTACAGACGTCACATGCAACTCCTGGAACGATTCCATCAGCGCTGCCTCCGGAAAATCCTGCAAATCTCCTGGGAAGACAAGCGGACAAACGTCAGTGTGCTGGAAGAAGCAAAGACCACCAGCATTGAAGCGATGGTCCTCTGCCATCAACTCCGCTGGGCCGGCCACGTTGTCCGGATGCCTGACCACCGTCTCCCGAAGCAGTTGCTCTACTCTGAACTTAAGAACAGAAAACAGAATGTTGGTGGACAGGAAAAGAGATTTAAAGATGGCCTCAAAGCCAACCTTAAAAACTCTGGCATAGACACTGAAAACTGGGAAGCCCTGGCCCTTGAGTGCTCCAGCTGGAGGTCAGCTGTGACCAGCAGTGCTGCAGAATTCGAGGAGGCACAAGTGGAGGGTGAAAGAGAGAAACGTGCCAGGAGGAAGGCGCGTCAAGCCAACCCCGGCCGGGACCGCCTTCCACCTGGAAACCAATGCCTTCACTGTGGGAAAAGATGCGGGTCAAGCATAGGGCTCCACAGCCACCTACAAACCCACAAAAATAGTCATCAAGGAAGACCATCTTACTCGTCCAACGAGGGATCGCCTAAGTAAGTAAGTACAATAAGAAGCAGCCAGCAAATGAGCCTAGGGAAATTGCCCAAGACACAGGGGCGGCTCAACCCATTACGCAAAGTAAGCATTTGCAGTATAGTTGATTTTGCCCATGGGCGCTCTTGGGGAAAAATAGACCTTGACATATGCGAGTTGTAGTTACTGGGATGTATAGTTCACCTACAATCAAAGAGCATTCTGAACTCCACCAATGATGGAATTGAACCAAATATGGCACACAGAGCTCCCACGACGAACAGAAAATATATATCAGTGATTGGTTGGGGGGGGGGGGGCAAAATACTGTTTGCTTACCGTTGAAAATTACCTAGGGCTTAAAGTAAACCCAACAAAGTTCTTTATTGATGAAAACAAACAGGTACTTTCAAGCTTTCTTAACAGTCTATTGGCTCTTTCAATCTTGTTCACTGGGAACAGGCACTATCTTCTTAACTGTAATTAACTAATGGGGAAATCCTTAACTTCTAATCTGGGCAGTCTGTCTTTGCCTCTGTTGGCGTGGAGCCCCTGCACCAGGTACCAACTGCGTCTGGCTTCCGCAAGAGACCCTTACCAAGCAGAGCTTTGTAGACTTCCAGGGGGAAAGGAGTTCAGGTTTCTGTGATGGCTGGCTCAGCAAAGTCCCTCAGCAAAGGAGCGGTAAGGCTGTATAACTCCAGTCAGGCTGTATATCTCCCCGGCTAAGCCGTAGAAGACGAAGCTTTCTACAGGAGCTACTTTGTTTTATGTCCTGTGCGAAAGGCTTCTCTGTGGGAACTGACTCCAAAAGGCTCCTATTCCCTCCAAAACTCAAAAAGGGGCGGGACCAGGGAACCTAACGATAATTGACAGGTGGCTTGCCCTATGATTGCAAACTATAGCAGGAAGCCATCCTGCTGCAAAATCCCAAACCTGGGATTGCAAACAAACATTTAATGCAAAGCAAACAGAAATTGAGCTCTGTTAGCCATTTGGGATATAAAAGGGTGTCCTATTGAGGAAGAGGGGGAAAACGGACTTTCAGCTGCTCTAGTGACCGGGCCACAAGGGAGCAATGGTGTCAAATGGCAGGGATTCGACTGAAAAGATTAGGAAGAACTTCCTGAGAGGAAGAGCTGTTGGAGAGTGGCAAAGGCTGTCTCAGAGTGTGGTGGAGTCTCCTTCTCTGGAGGCTTTCCCGCAGAGGCTGTCTATTGGGAGTCCTTTCTTGCATGGCAATGGGTTGGACTGGATGGCCCTTGGGGGTCTCTTCCAACTCTAGGATTCTAGGATTATATATCAGGAGTAAGCAATATGGGGTCTCATGGATACACTTTTTTTCTCCCATCCATCATCTCATCCTGACCAAGGCCAACCCTTTTGGGAGCCAAAAGTTTCCCATCTTTCCTTCACTTTCTGCCCCTGAAAGAGAAGAGGAAGGGGAGTAAAGAGCAGTGAGGGGATTCAGGGACAACCCCCTCTCTCCCGGCCCACCCACCCCGCTCCGGCCTGCCATGTGGCCCCCAAGTTAGAAAGTTTGCCCATGCCTGGTCTAGACTTTTTTAAAGCACCCTTGAGCTTGAAATTAGCTTCACTGGGGTAGTAACCCAATTTGAGCAGCAAGATGATTTGGCCTAGAGTGGAGCATCCCAATTAAATGTAGAAACTAGCTGAATCAAATGGACTGAACAAGCCCCATGTGATGCACAACCGCTGATGCCTTTCACTGAGCAGCAGGCACAGTAATGGATTTCTAGAGGAAAATGAAAGAGTTGCAAGTTATCAAGGTCAGGATGATGCTGTTCTTGTGTGTGCATTAAGGACCATCAAGGAAAAGCCTTTGGGACAGAAAAGCCTTCTGGCAGCTTTGCTTACCATTCCCCTTGAGCAGTGGTTCTCAACCTTCCTACTGCCGTGACCCCTTAATACAGTTCCTCATGTGGTGGTGACCCCCAAACATCATATTATTTTTGTTGCTACTTCAGAACTGTAATTTTGCTATTTATGAATCTTAATGTAAATATTTAATATGCAGGATGTATTTTCATTCACCGGATCAAATTTGGCACAAATACACCCAAATGTGAATACTTGTGGGGCTGGATTGGGGGGTGTGGGGGTGTGACTGTGCTGGTACGGCTGTACCAGGAGCTCCAACTTTATTTTCTTTCTGTTATCTGTTTTGCAGTCATAGGACAGGCCTCCTGTTCATCATAATTAAGCTTTGGTTCCGCCTCTTGTTCTGGGCTCTGGGAGGGAAAGGAGCCATTTTTTGGGCAGTCTCTCATAAGCTAAACTATAGGACGTAGACCAGTTCGTCCCGTAGAAAAGCTTTGTTTCTCAAGAACATCCGGGGAGACAAAAACGGAAATTCCAGGAGAAAGGACCCAAAAGCTCTGGCTGAGAGTTCACAGCTTCTCAGCCTCACAGCAATCAGAGGGAAAACAGCCCTGAAGTTTCTAAGAATTCTCAAAGGGAGAACAGCACTACAGATCCACGGAACTCCAGCTGAAACATCTTCAAGCCTCGGCTGGTAGGTCTACTCAATACCCAGACGCATTTGGAATCTGTAACAGCACTCACACCGATGAGGCATAGATAATAGACAGCCTGGGGAAGGTTAAATAGGGTTTTTCCTACAGAGAAGGTTCAGTTAATCAAAGTCAGGTACCAGTCCATTGAGGACTAGACTAAGAAAGCCTTGAAGTGTTGTTTGAACCATTGAAGGTTTGTTGTTTGTTCCATAATAAAGACTTTGTTGTATCATTAAAGACTCTAAAGACCACCACTTCAGAAAAATCCCCGAGAACCTCTTTTTGAGGCGCCCTGGCTTCCCGCTGGGCTTAAAGTATACGTCCTATAGAAAAGACAGCTGTTATAGGCCCAGCACACGACAGAACAGTGACTTTGTCATTTAGGGGTTGTAGGTGCTGGGATTTACAGTTCACTTACAATCAAAGAGTATTCTAAACTCCACCAGAACTCTCATGATCAACAGAAAATACTGGAAGGGTTTGGTGGGCACTGAACTTGAATTTTGGAGTGTAGTTTACCTACATCCAGAGAGCACTGTGGACTCAAACAATGATGGATCTGGACCAAACTTGGCACAAATACTCAATATGCCCAAACGTGAACATTGGTGGATTTTGGGGAAAACATACCTTGACATTTGGGAGTTGTAGTTAATGGGATTTAAAGCTCACCTACAATTAAAGAGCATTCTGAACCCCACCAATGATAGAATTGGGCCAAACTTCCCACACAGATCCCCCATGACCAACAGAAAAAACGGTGTCTTCTGGTGACCCCTCTGACACCACCTCGTGACCTCTTCAGGCAGGCCCGTAGCCAGGATTTTGTTTCGGGGGGGGGGGGGGTGTCTGAGTCTGAGTGAAAGAGGGTCTACCCTAGCAAACCTTTTGTATCGTTACCCCAATACCCCCATGCATATGGGATATATTGAGCATGGTGATCAGATCATGATATGAATAAACATAACAGTTTCAATAATGTACCAGTAAGGCCTTCTCGTGGACCACCATGAGAATACATACCTGCCCTCAGGGGTCCCGACCCCCAGGTTGAGAAATGCTGCCCTTGAGCATCTTGTGCTGCTAAGACCTGGAATATACTTGGGACTCTGAGCTGTCAGAAGCATTCGAAGCAGCAAAAGTGCACTCTGTTAAAGGGCAAATGCTGCAAGGCATCATAACAGCCCATACCTGTTCTAAATAGCAAGACAAGTCGGGCTCCTGGTTATAAGAGATATGACAAAAGCCCTTGCAAAATATGCACAATGCTAGGAAATATGCACAATGCTGCAGTGAAAGAAAGGTTTTCATGGCTGGAATCACTGGGTTGTTGTAGGTTTTTCGGGCTATATGGCCATGTTCTAGAAGCATTCTCTCCTGCATCTAAGGCAAGCATCCTCTGAGGATGCTTACAGTAGATGTTCTGTCGCCGCTGGGCTTAAAATGAAGTGCTTTTAAGACAGGATGTGCAACTTGAGCCCAACGGGAAGCCAGGGGGCCTGAAGAGAAGCTTTTAGAGATTTCCCCCCATAAACAGTCTTTAGAGGGCTTTAGCTTAAATACAACAAAGTCTTTTATTGATGAACAATCAAACAGGAACTTCTTTTGTCTTCAAAGGTCAAACAAATGCTTCCAGGCTTCAAGCAACTGGTGGCTTCTGACTGTTTCTTTGCTTTACTTCAAAGGAAAATCCCTTTCTAGCTCCTCCCAGGCTGTGAACCTAAACCTAACTGATGTGGCTCCACTACCGGGCTGAACTGCGTCTCAAAACCGAGTGGACCTACCAGTAGGCCTGTAGTCACTTAGCTGGAGTTCTTGATGTTTAAAGCTGTTATTCCCTCTGAAATTCCTCAGGGCTGTAAGGCTGTTTCCCTGGAACCTTTGGGAATCTTTAGATGCTCTTAAGACTGTTCTCCCCCGGGAAGTCTTAACGGTTGAAGCTTTTGCACAGGGGAACCTGGACACATCCTGTACATTACCTATTATTGCAGAGACTGACTAAAAATGGCTCCCTTCCCTTCTCTAAACCCAAAAAGGGGGTGGGACTAGAGAACCTAATGATAATGAACAGGTAGCCTGCCCTATAACTGCAAACTTTAACAGGAAGCCACCCTGCTGCAGAATACCAAGCCTAGGATTGCAAGCAAACATTTAATACAAAGCAAATAAAGTGGAAGCTTCTGGTACAGCTGTACCAGCACAGTAGGTGCAGTCAAAACGTCAGGAGAGAATGCTTCTAGAACATGGCCATATAGCCCGAAAAACCTACAACAACCCACAAAGAAAGGTTGTTGGAATGGAGTTGTTAGGAAAAATACCGTATATGAAGCCATTTTTATTTCAATAGATAAAAGTAGCTTTTGAGTCCCAGTCTCTTGAAGATATTCTTAAATGTCATTATGGCATTTATACCTTGCTTTGCGATATGCCGGAATCCACATCTTTAGTGGTGCATAAAATCAATCTTTGCAGCTGTCTACAGAAATACAGGTTTTCTGCCATATTTTTTTCTGTATTCCTGTGTAACACCCTCATTTTTCTTTACTCCCGGTAAAAAGGTTTGCTAAGACTTTTCTCATTTATTTTGCTTCAACTTCTTTTCTCAGTTTCTGTAAAACTTCCTCGGGTGTCAACGATGCCAGAATCTTCACTATTTTTTCTCGAGATCTGCCACCCTGTATCAAGAGAGAAGAGGATTTTTACTATCAAGATGTCCTGATAATGGGTATTTCTGAAAACATATTATTTGTGACAGGACTGTAGTTGGATCAGACTTTATGTATATATTATTTATTTATTTACGCCATCTCTATGCCGCCATTCTCACCCCGAAGGGGACTCAGAGCGGCTTACAAGATATATATACATACAATATATTACATTATTAGCATAGTACAATATCAGTATTGTATATTATTATATTGTACTACACCATTATATTGTAATATTATTATGTAGTAGTGGTTAGAACATTGACACAAGGCAACCGAGACCTATGTTCATAAAAGGTGACCTTATGGCAGTCTCTGCTCTTCTGACTAACTGAGGCCCCATCTACACTGCCATATAAAATCCAGATTATCTGAATTGGATTATATTGCAGTGTAGACTCGTATAATCCAGTTCAAAGCTGATTTATCTATTTATTTATTTACTTGCTGTACTTATACCCCACCCATCTCATTCCCAAAGGGTGACTCAGGGCGGCTTACAAACGATGGCAATAATTCAATGCCAGATTCAGACAATAACAATATCAGTAAAACACAATATTATAAAACTGTAAAAAGAATATATACATATCAATTAAAATAGTATTTATTTATTTATTTATTTATTAATGCACTTGTATACCGCTAATATCTCAGCCTAAATTGGCGACTCATTGCGGTTTACAACATTTAAAAAACAATATTCAGTTAAAAGCATAAAACACATATACAGTACAAATTATTGGGCCACCAATAACAATCCTATGCATCTCATAACTGGAATCGTAATCCAAAATTCATCGTCCGTGTATAACCAATCCTTAGTCATCACAATTCGTTACAACGGATTAACCGAATGCTTGTTTAAACATCAATGTCTTCAATCTTTTCCGAAACACCATCAGCGAAGGGGCTGATCGTACTTCTATGGGGAGGGTGTTCCAAAGCCGGGGGGCCACCACAGAAAAGGCCCTATCTCTCGTCCCCGCCAGCCGAGCTTGAGAAGCAGGCGGGATCGAAAGCAGGGTCTCCCCGGAAGATCTCAAACTCCTCGTGGGTTCATAGGCAGAGATGCAGTCAGATAGGTAGCTTGGGCCGGAACCGTTTAGGGCTTTAAAGGCCAATGCCAGCACTTTGAATTCAGCCCGGTAGCAGATCGGTAGCCAGTGGAGTTGGCGCAACAGGGGGGTTGTATGCTCCCTGCGCTCCGCTCCTGTTAAAATCATGGCTGCCGAGCGTTGGACTAGTTGGAGCTTCCGAGCTGTCTTCAAAGGCAACCCCACGTAGAGAGCGTTGCAGTAGTCTAAACGGGATGTAACCAGAGCATGGACTACCGTGGCCAAGTCAGACTTCCCAAGGTATGGGCGCAGCTGGCGCACAAGCTTTAGCTGTGCAAATGCTCCCCTGGTCACCGCCGAAACCTGGGGTTCCAGGCTCAGCGATGAGTCCAGGATCACACCCAAGCTGCGAACCTGCATCTTCAGGGGGAGTGTGGCCCCATCCAACACAGGCTGTAACCCTATGCCCTGTTCGGCCTTGCGACTGACCAGGAGTACCTCTGTCTTGTCTGGATTCAATTTCAATTTGTTCGCCCTCATCCAGACCGACACAGCGGCCAGGCACCGGTTCAGGACCTGGACAGCCTCCTTAGTAGCAGGTGGAAAGGAGTGACAGAGTTGGACATCATCCACGTACAGATGACACCGTACCCCGAAACTCCGGATGATCTCCCCCAGCGGCTTCATGTAGATGTTAAACAACATGGGAGACAATATTGAGCCCTGAGGAACCCCACAAGACAATGGTTGTGGGGTTGAACAGGTGTCCCCCAACAACACCTTCTGAGATCGACCCTCCAGGAATGACCGGAGCCACTGCAAAACAGTACCTCCAAGACCCATCCCTGCGAGGCGTCCCAGAAGGATACCGTGGTCGACGGTATCGAAGGCCGCTGAGAGGTCGAGCAGCACCAACAGGGACACACTCCCCCTGTCGAGCTCCCGGCGCAGATCATCCACTAAGGCGACCAAGGCTGTCTCGGTACCATGTCCCGGCCTAAAGCCAGACTGTGCCGGGTCTAGATAATCCGTGTCTACCAAGAATACCTGGAGTTGTGAGGCCACCACACGTTCCAAGACTTTGCCCAAGAAGGGGAGATTGGAAACTGGCCGATAGTTGTTGAATTTAGTGGGGTCCAGTGATGGTTTCTTCAACAGCGGTTTTATTATAGCTTGTTTTAAGCTCGCTGGAAACTTGCCTTCCCGAAGGGAAGCATTAACCACCACCTTAACCCACTCAGCCAATCCCCTTCTGGCCTCCTTTAGAAGCCAGGATGGGCAGGGGTCCAGGATGCATGTGGTTGGCCTCATTCCTCCAAGTATCTTGTCCACATCCTCGGGTTTCACCAATTGAAATGAATCCATCAAAACTGGACAAGCAGGTGCTCGTGTTACATCCTCAGAGACTGCCATTAACATGGTATCCAGACCAGAATGGATCAAAGCGACTTTGTCTGTAAAGAACTGAGCAAAAGCTTCACAGCGAGAAGTCGAATCGTCAGGGTTCCCACCTTGAGTGGTGGGATTTAAAAGGCCTCTGACAATTCGGAACAGCTCAGCCGGACGGTTGTTTGCAGACGCAATAGTGGCCGCAAAGAAGGCCTTCTTTGCGGCTTTTATTGCCGCGGCATATGCCCTTAAAAAGGACACAAACCGTGTTCGATTTGGCTCACTCGGATCTGAACGCCACACACTCTCTAGTTCCCTCTTCCTTCGCTTCATCACTGCCAGCTCCTCGGTGAACCAGGGAGCTGGTTTAGCTCGGCTACTTGAGAGGGGACGTTCCGGAGCGATCGTGTCAATTGCCCTAGTCATCTCCCCATTCCAGAGAGTGACCAGGGCCTCGACAGGATCACCTACCGAGGCGGCGGGAAACTTCCCAAGAGCCATCAGGAATCCATCCGGATCCATAAGCCTCCTGGCTTATTGTTTGATATGTTTCAAACAATTAAAACATATCAAAAGTCTAGCACCAACTGAGCTTTGTAAACATTGGATCAATTTATTGTCGAAGGCTTTCATGGCCCGAATCACTGGGTTGTTGTAGGTTTTTCTGGGCTATATGGCCATGTTCTGGAGAAAATGCCTCCAGAACATGGCCATATAGCCCGGAAAAACCTACAACAACCCATTGGATCAATGGCTTTGCCATTCTTCTGTCAGATATTGTGGATTAACTGCTGTTATAATCTGGATTATATGGCAGTGTAGAAGGGGACTGAGATTAACTCTCTGACTGACACTCTCCTTCCATTCCCAACTTTAGACAGGAATTGGGGTCTCATATTGTGAGAAGAGGGAAAAAAATCAAGTCAAATCAATCAATCAAATTAAATATAAACTATCTGTAAGACAAATGAATAAGATTCTTCTAATTAAATGTTGTTGTTGTTCATTCGTTCAGTCGTCTCCGACTCTTCATGACCTCATGGACTAGCCCACGCCTGAGCTCCCTGTCAGCCGTCACCACCCCCAGCTCCTTCAAGGTCAGTCCAGTCACTTCAAGGATGCCATCCATCCATCTTGCCCTTGGTCGGCCCCTCTTCCTCTTGCCTTCCACTTTCCCCAGCATCATTGTCTTCTCTAGGCTTTGCTGTCTCCTCATGATGTGGCCAAAGGACTTCCACTTTGTCTCTAGTCTCCTTCCCTCCAATGAGCAGCCGGGCTTTATTTCCTGGAGGATGGACTGGTTGGATCTTCTCGTAGTCCAAGGCACTCTCAGCACTTTCCTCCAGCACCACAGCTCAAAAGCATCTCTCTTCCTTGGCTCAGCCTTCTCTAAGGTCCAGCTCTCACATCCGTAGGTGACTACAGGGAAGACCATGGCTTTGACTAGGCAATGGATCTTTGTTGCCAGTCTGATGTCTCTACTCTTTACTATTTTATCGAGACTGGACATTGCTCTCCTCCCAAGAAGGAAACGTCTTCTGATTTCCTGGCCACAGTCTGCATCTGCAGTCATCTTTGCACCTAGAAATACAAAGCCTGTCACGGCCTCCACGTTTTCTCCCTCTATTTTCCAGTTGTCAATCATTCTTGTTGCCATAATCTTGGTTTTTTTGATGTTTAGCTGCAACCCGGCTTTTGCGCTTTCTTCTTTCACCTTGATTAGAAGGCTCCTCAGCTCCTCCTTGCTTTCGGCCATCAGAGTGGTGTCATCTGCATATCTGAGGTTGTTAATGCTTCTTCCAGCAATCTTAATCCCAGTCTTGCTATATTGTACTATACCATTATATTGTAATACTATTAGTAATATTACATGTAATATAAAAAATATAATTAAAATATCATATTATTAGTATTATATTGTATTACATTATAATAGAATAATTATTATATGTATATACAATATATTACATTACATTATATGATATTATCTGCTTTGATAATCTGGCAGTGTAGAAGGGGACTGAGATTAACTCTCTGACTGACACTCTCCTTCCATTCCCAACTTTAGACAGGAATTGGGGTCTCATATTGTAGGAAGAGGGGAAAAAATCAAGTCAAATCAATCAATCAAATTAAATATAATTTAATTTGTCTGTAAGACAAATAATTGTCTGTAAGACAAATGAATAAGACTCTTCTAATTAAATACAGCTGGGTAAAATGTATATTGCTACCTGAGCTAGCGGGGGTGGTCTCGAGCCTGGCATTGGAGTCTCAACGGCTTCTTGTGCTGGGGGACTTCAATGTACATGCCGAGACTACCCTAGGAGGAGCGGCTCAGGACTTCATGTCATCCATGGCAACCATGGGGCTGTCCCAACGAGTATCTGGCCCACCCACTGTGCGGGACACACAATGGATCTGGTTTTCTGTCAGGGATGGGAGCAAGGTGGCGGTGTCGAGGAGTTATCCACCTCTCCGTTGCCATGGACCGACCACTATCTGGTCAGATTTAGACTCACCACACCTCCCAACCTCTGCAGAGGTGGGGGACCCATTAAGATGGTCCGCCCTAGGAGGCTTATGGATCCGAATGGATTCCTGACGGCTCTTGGGGATTTTCCTGCCACCTCGGTTGGTGATCCTGTTGAAGCCCTGGTATCTCTCTGGAACGGGGAGATGACTAGGGCCATAAACACGATTGCTCCGGAACGTCCCCTCTCAAGTAGCCGAGCTAAACCAGCACCTTGGTTCAACGAGGAGCTGGCAGCGATGAAGCGAAGGAAGAGGAGACTAGAGCGCGTGTGGCGTTCGGACCCGAGCGAGTTAAATCGAACACGGTTTGTTGCCCTACTAAGGGCATACGCCGTGGCAATAAAGGCGGCAAAGAAAGCCTTCTTTGCAGCCAATATTGCGTCCGCAAAGAACCGTCCGGCGGAGCTGTTCCGAGTTGTCAGAGGGCTATTGAACCCCACCATTCCGGATGGGAACCCTGACAACTCGACGGCCCGCTGTGAAGCATTTGCTCGGTTCTTTGCGGACAAAGTCGCTTTGATCCGCTCTGACCTGGATACCATGTTAACGGCAGTCTCTGAGGATGTAACACGAGCATCTGCTTGTCCGATTTTGATGGATTCATTTCAATTGGTGAAACCCGAGGATGTGGACAAGATACTTGGAGGAATGAGAGCTACCACATGCATCCTAGACCCCTGCCCATCGTGGCTTCTAAAGGAGGCCAGAGGGGGATTGGCCGAGTGGGTGGAAGTGGTGGTTAATGCCTCCCTTCGGGAAGGCAAAATTCCAGCCAGCTTAAAACAAGCTGTAATAAAACCGCTGTTGAAAAAACCATCACTGGACCCCACTCAATTCGTCAACTATCGGCCTGTTTCCAATCTCCCCTTCTTGGGCAAAATCCTGGAACGTGTGGTGGCCTCACAACTCCAGGTATTCTTGGTAGACACGGATTATCTGGATCCGGCACAGTCTGGCTTTAGGCCGGGACATGGTACCGAGACAGCCTTGGTCGCCTTAGTGGATGATCTGCGCAGGGAGCTAGACAGGGGGAGTGTGTCCCTGTTAGTTCTGCTGGACCTCTCAGCGGCCTTCGATACCGTCGACCACGGTATCCTTCTGGGACGCCTCGCGGGAATGGGCCTTGGTGGCACTGTTTTGCAGTGGCTCAGGTCCTTCCTAGAGGATCGTACCCAGAAGGTGTTGCTGGGGGACAACTGCTCGACCTCACAACCATTGTCTTGTGGGGTCCCGCAGGGTTCTATACTGTCCCCCATGTTGTTTAACATCTACATGAAGCCGTTGGGAGAGATCATCCGGAGTTTCGGGGTGCGGTGTTATCTGTACGCAGATGATGTCCAACTCTGTCACTCCTTCCCACCTGCTACTAAGGAGGCTGTTCAGGTCCTGAACCGGTGCTTGGCTGCTGTGTCGGACTGGATGAGGGTGAACAAATTGAAATTGAATCCAGACAAGACAGAGGCACTCCTGGTCAGTCGAAAGGCCGAACGGGGTATAGGGTTACAGCCTGTGTTGGACGGGGTTACACTCCCCCTGAAGACGCAGGTTCGCAGCTTGGGTGTGATCCTGGATTCACCGCTGAGCCTGGAGCCTCAGGTCTCGGCGGTGGCCAGGGGAGCATTTGCACAGCTCCGGCTCGTGCGCCAGCTGCACCCGTACCTCGGGAAGTCTGACTTGGCCACGGTAGTCCACACTCTGGTCACATCCCGTATAGATTACTGCAACGCGCTCTACGTGGGGCTGCCCTTGAAGACTGCCCGGAAGCTTCAGATGGTCCAGCGCTCGGCAGCCAGGTTGCTAACAGGAGCAGCTCTCAGGGAGCACACCACTCCTCTGTTGAGCCAGCTCCACTGGCTGCCAATTTGCTACCGGGCACAATTCAAGGTGCTGGCGCTAGCCTACAAAGCCCTAAACGGTTCCGGCCCCACTTACCTCTCCGAACACATCTCCACCTATGAACCGACACGGACATTAAGATCGTCCGGGGAGGCCCTGCTCTCGGTTCCGCCTGCATCACAGGCACGGTTGGCGGGAACGAGAGATAGGGCCTTCTCGGTGGTGGCCCCTCGGCTATGGAATGCCCTACCCATTGACATCAGACAGGCCCCTTCGCTACTGGCGTTCCGGAATAAGCTCAAAACCTGGCTCTTTGAGCAAGCGTTTGGCTAATCAGCGCAATCAAACATAGGATGACGGTAAACTGAACATAGGAATGGCACAAGGATTATGAGACTGGATTTCGTTTGTGATCGAGGCATTATGTATGATTGTTGTGTGTTTGCTACTGTGTATGATGTGTTTTAACTGTTATTGCTATGTTAATTAATATTGTGTAAACCGCATTGAGTCACCTAATTTAGGTTGAGAAACGCGGTATAGAAATAAAGCAAATAAATAAATAAATAATTCATACTGGTATTCTGGAAGGTGTCAAACTGACCCTCTCCATTGATCGGCAGGGGAAAAAATATCAAAAATGTATGACAGAGTTTACCAACAACAAACCATGCTATCAACACTGTACCTTCTCTAATACAACCTCACTCTTCTTCACTTCAAGGACCTTTGAGAGGTAGCGACACAGCTCTGCGTTGGCCTTTCCGTCAGAAGGAGGTGCAGCAATGGCTATGCCCACTGCCTCTGCACTCAGATCTGCAACAAATATACAATATCAGTATTAAATATTACTATATTGTACTATACTATTATATTGTAATATTATTAGTAATATTACATGTAATATAAATATATAATTATAGTATCATATTATTATTATTATTAGTATATTGCATTACATAACTTCAAGTGCATTATTTATTTATTTAGAGTATTTCTATACCGCTTTTCTCTCCCCTAGGGTGAGAAAAGCATGCTCCAGTAACATCTCTCTACAGCTTATGAAACGTAAAGTGACATTCTCAGCAAATGCTCTGCTCTGGGACCTTCTATCAGATACAGTTTTGATTTTTTTTCATGTAAGGAGTGACTTGAGAAACTGCAAGTCATTTCTGGTGTGAGAGAATTAGCTGTCTGCAAGGACATTGCCCAGGGGATGCCCGGATGTTTGAAGTTTTACCATCCTTGTGGGAGGCTTCTCTCATGTCCCCGCATGGGGAGCTGCAGCTGACAGAGGGAGCTCAACCCGCTCTCCTCACATTTGAACAGCTGACTTTTCGGTCAGCAGTCCTGCCGGCACAAGGGTTTAACCACCGGGGCTCCACAGTTCCAATTGAGAGTGTTAGGATCATTCTGGTCTGAAGCAAAGGTCTTCTCATTATGCTGAAACTATATTAAATTTTAATTCTAGTTCATGTTCTATAGCTTTATAATGATTTTAAGGACCAAATGTTTTAATATACATTTGTGATGTGGAAGTTATTGTACAAAAAGCAGTGCTTCTATCAGCAGCCCCCAGTGACGCAGTGGGTTAAATGCCCTGTGCCGGCAGGACTGAAGGCCGACAGTCAAAGGTTCAAATCCGGGGAGAGTGTGGGTGAGCTCCCTCTGTTAGCACTAGCTCTTCATGCAGGGACATAAGAGAAACCTCCCACAAGGATGGCAAAACATCAAAACATCCGGGCGCCCCCTGGGCAACGTCCTTGCAGATGGCCAATTATCACTCAAGGATAGAGATGGATGAGCTGAGTGTAACATATGGGCAGTACCTGCTGTAGTAGTACTAGTAGTAGTAGTAATCATCATCATCATCATCTTTATTTGTACCCTTTCACCATCTCCCCAAAGGAGACTCGGGGTGGCTAACATGAGGCCAAGGCCAAAGATACAATACAGCAAAATAAAATACAAAATGTAGGCAACAAAATTTCATCAGAAAACAAATACATAAAATACATAAAGTAGCAAAATAAAATAAACAAAGGAGATTTACACACACACACATATATATAGTATTACTAAATTAGCTCTGTAAATAAGCCCTAAAACATACTAGACTGCATTTTTACTAGCTTTACAAAAAAAATTGTGGTCTGCATGTCTAACATGATCACAGAGCAGAAGCCCCCTCTTCTGCAAGAAGCGTGGAAATGCACACTAGCCTCCCTCAGACACAGAACAAAGCTGAATGAAGGTCCTTCCTTTCCTCTGCAAGAAACAAAGAAAGCAAGAGGAATAGTGAATAGAAATGAAAAGATCCCTTTCTTCTCCTTGCTTGTCCACTCATTCTTGACTACTATCAAAACCAGTTAGTCAGCAGTGGTTTTCAACCTGTATGTCCCCAGATGTGTTGGCCTTGAACTTCCAGAAATTCTAACAGTTGGTAAACTGGCTGGGATTTCTGGGAGTTGTAGGCCAAAACACCCACAGGTTGAGATCCACTGAATTAATAGTTAAATAAAAGTGTGCAGGTACAGCTGTACCAGGAGCTACAATTTTGTTTGCTTTGCCTTGAATGTTTGTTGTAGTCCTAAGTTTCAGGGACTCTGCAGATAGGTGGCTTCTTTTGGCTGCAATCATAGGGCAAGCCACCTGTCAATTATCGTTAGGTTCCCTGGTCCCGCTCCTTTTTGGGTTTTTGGAGGGAATAGGAGCCAGTTTGTGTTCAGTCCACACAGAGAAGCTTTCCATGCAGGACATAATACCAAGAGCTCCTGTAGAAAGCTTTGTCTTCTATAGCTTGGCCGGGCTTATACAGCCCACAGCTTGGCCGAGGATCATACAGCCTTACAGCTCCTTTGCTGAGGGATTTCAGTCAGCCATCACTGAAACCTGAACTCCTTTTCCCCTGGAAGTCTACAAAGCTCAGCTTGGTAAGGGTCACTCGCGGAAGCCAGAAGCAGTTGGTACTGGGTGTAGGGGCTCCACGCCAACAGAGGCAAAGACAAACTGCCCAGATTAGAAGTTAAGGACTTCCCCATTAGTTACAGTTATGAAGATAGTGCCTGTTCCCTGTGGACAAGATTGAGAGAGAGCCAATAGACTGTTAAGAAAGCCTTCAAGTACTTGTTTGTTTTCATTAATAAAGAACATTGTTGAACTTTTAAGCATTCTAGAGACTGTGTTTTAAGGAAATCCAAGGGCCTTTAATCTGAGGCAGCCTTGGCGTCCCATTGGGCACACAGAATTTATGTCCTGTCTACAGTCTGATGCACAGGCCCAGCGTGCAACAGCACAAAAAGGCTGTTGTTGTTTTTTAACCACCTCAATTTAGGAAGAGGCAGCTAATTCTGAGAACCTAGTAATCAAACAAACACACTTCAGTATTTCAAAAATATCTCTCGGTGCAGCATATTTCCAACATACCTGTCACAGCATTTTGTTTAGATCCTGGTTTGGCATGGACAGCAATAGTAACAGAACCACTTTTATCGCTTGCCACGGGGCCTGAAGGAACAGAAGGGCTTGCAATGTCCTTATTCTGTGCCTTACCCTTAAAGGAAAAACAGAAATCAGTGTTATCACTCCAATAAGGAGAGGCAACTGAACAGAAGCTTTAAAAAGCCACACCACTGATTTCAGGCTCAAAATTTGTCTTGCCCACACTGTATTTGGTACTAGTGTATGTGGATGGCATCTATCATTGATTTACAACTTTGGGACTACATCAGCACAAAATTCCTGTGAAAGACTCAGTCTAATGATACTCAAAGTGTGGCAGACCTGAGGAGTCCGTTCCACCCACTATGCTCTGCTCCATGGGAAGAAGAGAGATAGTGAACCTATGGATAGTGGCAGATTTGCACGGGAGCAGTCTGGTCACTTCGGAGTTTTTTTCTCAAGGGAAGAGGAAGAAGAGCACATATGGAGTCTTGGATTTTGTGCAGGGAGTCAGGTTCTGCTGTATGGAAAACAGAAACCTGGTCCTTGGCATTGTGCTTAGGAAAGAAGTTTTGGCATTTCGGCGTTTTGAAGTTTTGACGGTTTGGAACTATACATTGGCAGTCTGCAGGGAAGCAGGGTCTGGCCTAACAGGTGCTTCTCCAAGGAGGGAGAAAATGATATGGTAATATTTGAATGCCTGAGGATGAATGCATATACATGTGGTGTGAATGTTGAGTGAAAATGTAATTCCCCTTTGTTTGTTTGTTAGTCATGTAATTGTAAATACAATGTAGTTGCATAGAATCTGTAGTTCCAATATCATTCTTTGTCTAAATGTTTTCTGTAATCTGTTGTACCCTTTCACACTGAAAATTGCAATAAAAAGAACTTATGATTGAAAGTTACTGAAAAGTCATTCATGACACATGGGCCAACCAAGCTAATCAACTCCCAACAAAGGATTCCCCCAAGAAGTAAGAAGTCACAGTAAAAAGTTGTTGTTGTTGTTGTTGTTGTTATTTGAAACACAACAAGATGAGTCCACAGCAGACACTCTGCTGGCTGTTGAATTGGATCACACGCTGGACACTTCTCAAGTAGAATCATAGAATCATAGAATCAAAGAGTTGGAAGAGACCTCATGGGCCATCCAGTCCAACCCCATTCTGACAAGAAGCAGGAATATTGCATTCAAATCACCCCTGACAGATGGCCATCCAGCCTCTGTTTAAAAGCTTCCAAAGAAGTAGCCTCCACCACACTCCGGGGCAGAGAGTTCCACTGCTGAACGGCTCTCACAGTCAGGAAGTTCTTCCTCATGTTCAGATGGAATCTCCTCTCTTGTAGTTTGAAGCCATTGTTCCGCGTCCTAGTCTCCAGGGAAGCAGAAAACAAGCTTGCACCCTCCTCCCTGTGGCTTCCTGTCACATATTTATACATGGCTATCCTATCTCCTCTCAGCCTTCTCTTCTTCAGGCTAAACATGCCCAGCTTCTTAAGCCGCTCCTCATAGGGCTTGTTCTCCAGACCTTTTATCATTTTAGTCGCCCTCCTCTGGACACATTCCAGCTTGTCAATATCTCTCTTGAATTGTGGTGCCCAGAATTGGACACAATATTCCAGGTGTGGTCTAACCAAAGCAGAAAAGAGCATGGGGAGCATTACTTCCCTAGATCTAGGACTGTGTGATGTATCGGTGAATAATGCGTTCAGATCCCAGTAAGGTGGCCTTTTGCAGCTGGCAGATGGTAATTTTGTCAACACCGACTGTGTTTAAGTGCAGGCCAAGATCTTTAGGCACTGCACCCAGTGTGCCGATCACCACTGGGACCACCTTGACAGGCTTGTGCCAGAGTCTTTGCAGTTCGGTCTTTAAATCCTCATATTGTGTCATCTTTTCCAGTTGTTTCTCTTCAATTCTGCCTTTTTATTATAATATATTTATTAAATTATTAATATTTAATAATTATTAAAATATTAAATAATTATATAATAACTAAATGATGATGATAATATGGCAGTGTAGATCTGGCCCATTTCTGTCGAAAAGGGACTTCACTCCCCGAGTGCATAAGAGGGGTGTCCTTTCCCTTGAGTTGCTTGAAAGAAAGAGGCCAACAAAAGTAGGACATTTGCCCTCCGGATAAGAGTTCTCCCCCTTCCCTGAAAATTTCAGTGTGTCCCCAATTTTGAACAGCGTGAGACTCTGAAAACAGCTCATATCAAGGACACTTCTATTTACTGGGTTCATATTTCCTCGGTCCTTTGCCTTCCTCCTTGACTTTGGATGTCTTGGCTCTATTTGTAAATTCTCTATCATTGCTACAACGCTGAAAAATATATTGTTTGGGAAGACAGAAGACAGATAACTGGCAAATAGAGGGAGAAAACGTGGAGGCAGTGAGAGACTTTGTATTTCTAGATGCAAAGATTACTGCAGATGCAGACTGTAGCCAGGAAATCAGAAGACGCTTCCTTCTTGGGAGGAGAGCAATGTCCCAATCTTGATAAAATAATGAAGAGGAGAGACGTCAGACTGGCAACGAAGATCCGTATAGTCAAAGCAATGGTATTCCCTGTAGTAACTTACGGATGTGAGAGCTGGACCATAAAGAAGGCTGAGCGAAGGAAGATAGACGCTTTTGAACTGTGGTGTTGGAGGAAAGTGCTGAGAGTGCCTTGGACTGCGAGAAGATCCCACCAGTCCATCCTCCAGGAAATAATGCCCGACTGCTCATTGGAGGAAAGGATATTAGAGGCAAAGATGAAGTACTTTGGCCACATCATGAGAAGACAGGAAAGCTTAGAGAAGACAAAGATGCTGGGGAAAATGGAAGTAAAAAGGAAGAGGGCCGACCAAGGGCAAGATGGATGGAGGGTATCCTTGAAGTGACTGGCTTGACCTTGAAGAAGCTGGGGGTGGTGACGGCCGACAGGGAGCTCTGGCGTGGGATGGTCCATGAGGTCACCTAGAGAAGACAATGATGCTCAGAAAAATGGAAGGAAAAATGAAGAGGGGCTGACCAAGGGCAAGATGGATGGATGGCATCCTTGAAGTGACTGGACTGACCTTGAAGGAGCTGGGGGTGGTGACGGCCGACAGGGAGCTCTGGCGTGGGCTGGTCCATGAGGTCACAAAGAGTCGGAAGCGACTGAACGAATAAACAAGGTGGTCCATGCCTTAGTCACCTCTAGATTGGATTACTGCAATGAACTCTACGTGGGGCTGCCCTTGAAAACGGCCCAGAAATTTCAGATGATTCAATGGGCGGCAGCCAGGTTGTTAACTGGGGCTCCTTACAGGCAACGGTCATCCCTCCTGTTCAAGGAGCTCCACTGGCTGCCATTCATCTACCGGACCCAATTCAAGGTGCAGGTTCTTACCTACAAAGCCCTGAATGGTTTGGGACCCAACTACCTGCATGATCACATCTCTGTATACGAACCCACATGATCCCTTCGATCATCCGGAAAGGCCCTGCTCTCGATCCCTCCAGTCTCGCAGGCGCGATTGCTGGGGACGAGAGAGGGCCTTTTCGGTGGTGGCCCCTCGACTCTGGAACTCACTTCCTAAAGACATCAGACAGGCCCCAACTCTGGCAGTCTTCAGGAGGAGCTTGAAGATGTGGCTGTTTCAGTGTGCCTTCCCGGAATAATGACCCCATAGCACTTTGTCCTCCAAAGCACATTTCTTTAGGTCTGCTCGTATGCCCTTCCACAAACACCAGTATCACCTTTCGTTCATGTCCCAGCATCACTTCCAATTTTAACTCTACATTTGGCCTTCCCACTGTTTTTAATTATGTGTTGTTTTAATGATAATGTTGTGTATTTATTGTCTATGTTTTTAATTGCTTGTATTGTGATTATTGCTTGTATTGTTGTGTTTGGGCTCGGCCTCAAGTATGCCGCACGGAGTCCCTTGGGGAGATGGTAGCGGGGGTACAAATAAAGTGTTATTACAACAACATGCTTGAAAGCTATTGAAAAGTCATTCATGACACATGGGCTAACCTGGGCCCTCCAGGTGTTTTGGACTCCAACTCCCACCATTCCTAAAAACCTCAGGCCTTCCTTTCCCCTCTAAGCCACTTAAGCAGTTCAGTATAACCAGATGTGAATGTAGACTCAGTAATCCTCAGACTGAAGCCTCTCTCACACTGAGGGCTCTCTCAAATTGAGTGAGGTATCACCCTGAGAGAGCCCTCAGTGGGAGAAATGCCTCAGTATGAAAAGGAAAGGGCCTGAAGCTGTTAAGAATGGTGGTTTGCCCATGCCTGATTGAGAGTCAATGTTGTTATAGTGATAACAATAATGGCACATTGACAGATTCCACTTCAAAATATGCAGAATGGCAAGCTGCTGCAGGGACCTCCCTTCCTGCCTCCCTCCCGCCCAGGACTGACCTTCCGGGGCATCACTACCGCCGAATGACAACAACGACGGAAAGCAGGAAGGGCCAAACTAAGCATCTAAACTCCTTCTCTCCTAGAGGGAGACAACTCCAGAGATCCCGCGAGGTTACAGGCCCCCGTTTCCCTTAGCCAGGCGCTATTTGCATTCGGCGCCGTCATTGGTCGGCTTCTTGGTGGGCGTGGCCAAACACAAAGCCAGGCTTATTGAGTGCAAAGTTATCTGGGCCCTTCTTAAAGCTATATTACCCAGAATATCAAGGCAGATGATGCACAATATCTGCTTTGAACTGGGTTATCTGAGTCCACACTGCCATATATATGAAATATATATGGTATTATAATTATATATTTATATAATATTACAATATTACAGTAGTATATTATGAAATATATATATTATAATTATATATTTATATTACATGTAATATTACTAACAATATTAAAATAGTTTATTATGAAATATATATATTACAATTATATATTTATATTACATATATTACTAATCATATTACAATATTACAATGGTATATTATGAAATATATATGATATAATTATATATTTATATTATGTGTAATATTACTAATCATATTACAATATTACAATAGTATATTATGAAATATATATGATATTATAATTATATATTTATATTACATGTAATATTACTAACAATATTACAATAATATATTATGAAATATATATATTACAATTATATATTTATATTACATGTAATTTTACTAATCATATTACAATATTACAATAGTATATTATGAAATATATATGATATTACAATTATATATTTATATTACATGTAATATTACAAATCATATTGCAATATTACAATATTATATAATGAAATATATATATTACAACTATATATTTATATTTCATGTAATATTACTAATCATATTGCAATATTACAATAGTATATTATGAAATATATATGATATTACAATTATATATTTATATTACATGTAATATTACTAATCATATTACAATATTATTATATTATGTAATATTATTAATAATATTACAATACTATGAGAAAGGTGGCATATAAATGTCGTAAATAAATAAATAAATAGTATAATATAGTAATATTTAATATTGATATTGTACTACGCTAATCTATATAAATAAAAATGCAATGTTCATTTGTGGGATTAACACCACTGGACAAATTGCCACCAAACTTGGCCACAAGACACCAAGGACTGACCATCACTCAAAAGAAAATTGATTTTGTCATTTGGGAGTTGTAGTTGCTGGGATTTATAGTTAACCTACAATCAAAGAGCATTCTGAACTCCACCAATGATGGAATCGAACCAAACGTGGCACACAGGACTCCCATGACCAACAGAAAACACTAGGAGGGTTTGGTGGGCATTGACCTTTAGTTTGGGAGTTGTAATTCATCTACATCCTGAGAGCACTGTGGACTCAAACAATGATAGACCGGGATCAAACTTGGAATGAATACTCAATATGCCCAAATATGAACACAGATGGAGTTTGGGGGGAATATACCTTGACATTTGAGAGTTGTAGTTACTGGGATTTATAGATTACCTACAATCAAAGAGCATTCTGAACCTCACAAATGACAGAATTGGGGGAAACTTCCCACATTCCCACATGACCAACAGAAAATACCCGAGGTCATCCAGTCCAACTCCCTTCACCAGGGCAAGAAAACGTAATCAAAGCCCTCCTGACAAAGAGCCATCCAGCCATAGATATAGATAAATATGATTCACTCAGACAGATATAGTATCATAGATTTGAAAGGGACCCCTAAAGAAGGACAATGCTATGTTGCATGTTCCAGAGTAGGCAAACCAAACAATTTCGACATGAGCACTGACAAGGAAACAGCAAGAAATACTGTTGACGCACAAGCATAAAGAAATTACATATATTAGAAATCAACACTTTGTAATTCCTTCATTTTCCAGATCACCAGACTGGGCCACAACAATGCGTGGTAGGGGACAGTTAGCATAACAGTAAAAATGTGTATAAAGGTTATCTGCAGATTGAAGGAAGGCGACAAGAAACATGTGAGTAAAGGGTTTCCTGATTTAGATGTCATTGGCTGCTCAAAAAATCACTGGAGATCTTTATGCTGAAAAGCCCCCTTTTTAAGACCACCTACCAAGTCCTTCGGCCAGCATAGCCATTGCTGCCATGGCCACTGGGGAAGGTCAGTAACAGTAATTGTATGTATATATATCTTGTAAGCCACTCTGAGTCCCCTTCAGGGTGAGAATGGTGGCATATAAATGTCGTACATATATATATATATATATATATATATATATATATATATATATATTCCAGTTCAAAGAAGATAACGTGGGATTTTATTCAGCTCTGTGGAAAGGGTCTTTGCCATTTGAAAGAGAAGACTCAAGACCATGATAACGATCACTTCCATGAATCCATAGCCTTGAGCCATGGCAGCTAAAGTGGAATCGTATTTCATTAATTCTAGTGTAGATGTGCCCTAAGTCCTGGGATTTGCAGTTTGATGAGGTACCTGCACTCGGGCAGAGAAGGCCACAGACCTTGTAAAACAACAACTTCCATGGTTCCATAGTATTGAGCCATAGTATTGGCCTTTTTTTGTTATGTCAGGAGCAACTTGAGAAACTGCAAGTCGCTTCTGGTGTGAGAGATTTAGCTGTCTGCAAGTATGTTGCCAGGGGACGCCCGGATGTTTTATCATCCTTGTGGGAGGCTTCTCTCATGTCGCCGCATGGGGAGCTGGAGCTAATAGAGGGAGCTCATCTGTGCTCTCCTCAGATTCGAATCTATGACCTGTCAGTCTTCAGTCCTGCCAGCACAGGGGTTGGACTGAAGCTGCATCAATTCCACAGTGTAGATGAACCATGATACGGCAATACTAGCTTGCTGTGGGTGAAGCCACATTTATTTTGGACCCATTATTCATTGAGACTTGATCAAAATCCCCAATTAGCAAAAAGGCTACTGTAAACATTAGTCCCAACGAGTGTTCTTCCATTCTCCTCATACTACAATGCAATCGTACGCCATGATAAATACAAATAAGGATGGGAATGGGTTGCTGTGAGTTTTCCTGGCCCAAAATGGAACTGTAGAGGAGAGTCTACTGAACAAGCCAGTACCTGCCGCATACCAGTACTCCCATTTGTTGAGGAGTTACGAAGGTGGAGGCATTACTTTGTATTCAACCCTCGTATATTAGGTTTTGAGTTGCTGTGAGTTTTCTGGGCTGTATGGCCATGTTCCAGAAGCATTTTTTTCTGACGTTTCACCCACATCTATGGCAGGCACCCTCAGAGGTTATGAGGTCTGTTGGAAACTAGGCAAGTGGTATTTATGTATTTGTGGAATGCCCAGGGTGGGAGATTCCACAGACAATCATCATCATCATCTTTATTTATACCCTGCCACCATCTCCCCAAAGGAGACTCGGGGTGGCTAACATGAGGCCAAGCGCAAAGGTACAACACAGCAAAATAAAATAAAGAATGCAAACAACAAAAATTACATCACGATACATACAGGAACAAAATAAAATAAATAAAGCAAATTAACACAGATATAAATGTGGACATTTAATGGATAGATACATAAACCCCACTTGCTTGGTTTCCAACAGACCTCACAACCTTTGAGGATGCCTGCCATAGATGCGGGTGAAACGTCAGGAGAGAATGCTTCTGGAACATGGCCATACAGCCCGGAAAACTCAGAGCAATCCAATGGTTCCGGCTAAGAAAGCCTTCAACAACAAAAGGATGGGAATGATGTGTCCTTTGGGCTTTTTGAATCTCTGCCCTCGAATCTTGACTCACACACCAAAATCTCTATAAACCTCGGCAGATCTTTTGACCCAGTTGAGTTATATATTGTTGAAGGCTTTTATGGCTGGAATCACTGGGTTGTTGTCAGCACGTCAACGACTTAAATCAAGACATAGTTTTCTAAGATCTACAGAGACACTCCCTGGAACACCTCAGCAAGCCAGAGTCCAAAAGTGGCAGGCTCAAACACAGAACCTCAACCAATGGCTGATACCAAAGGAGAGACTCCCCCCTGGGCACACAGAAGACTGGGCGACTTGGAAGGCGCTGTACAGACTGTGCTCTGGCACCACAAGATGCAGAGTCAATCTTAAGAAATGGGGCTACAAAGTAGAATCCACAACATGCGAGTGTGGAGAAGAGCCAACCACTGACCATCTCCTGCAATGCAACCTGAGCCCTGCCACATGCACAATAGAGAACCTTCTTATAGTAACACCAGAGGCATTCCAAGTGGCCAGATACTGGTCAAAGGACATTTAATCCACTACCAAGCTTGCAAACTTTGTGTTTTGTCTGTTTGTTTGTTTGTTTTGTTCTGTTAGAAATGTAATAGAATTGTCTGGTTGCCCCTAACACGATAAATAAAACTAAAATACTGGGTTGTTGTGATTTTTCCGGGCTGTATGGCCATGTTCCTGAAGGATTTTCTCCTGACGTTTCTCCTGCATCTACTGCAGGAATCCTCTCACAACCTCTGAGGATGCCTGCCATAGATGCAGGTGAAACGTCAGAAGAGAATGCTTCGGGAACATGGCCATAAGTACGGAAAACTCACAGCAACCCAGTTGAATTATAGTATTTCAGATCGGTTTTTTACTACAGCACCCAGAAGTCAGCAATAGTTCTTCCACTCTTCACTTTATATTTCAAGAATAGCTTCATACAGTTTCTTTCCAAGTAACATTTTTTCCAGTACACAACAAAACTGGTTAGGTTTATGTACACTGTATCAAGTACAATTACAGATGTAATTCGTATCCATCTTAAGTCTGCTTGTCTTCATAATTTCATTGTAAATTTAGTGTTTTGTTTAAAAAAAAGAAAAGGAAATGCATGTTTACCAGTACACAGTCATTCTAATCCACAGATGACATACCATCTGCAGCAAGGATATTTCAGGGAGGAAAAGACAAATGCTCCCTTCCATCTTCCAAGTCAAGGGTAGTACATTTAAAGTGATCAAGTAAATATCTATGTACAGATAAGAATAGTTTGGCTGCATCCTGCAACTGGAAAAGTGAATACTTTTTTTAGTACCATCCACATACAATACTTTAGTTTCGATAGCACATCTGAGATCATTGTATTTACAAGATTCACAGCATTCCGCTTCTCCCATTGGTCCTTTCTTATCAAAGTCAATTCATCTCTTTCTTTATTTCAGTTACTGAAAATTACGTATAAAATATTATTTCTGGTATCTGTCCATCTTCTATCGATGTACCGTTGTTGTTACCCGGCGAACTAAAAAAGAAAAAGCAGGTTTTGCTTGAAGCAGGAGATTCGTGGATTACTTTCTTTAGTCCTTTGGTGCCATAATGAGAATCTGGGCCCTAAACACAAACAGTAGAAATTAAGTTATTTGGAGTGAATGACAGTATTTGTTGCTGAAGTATAAAAACATCAGTAATACCGTTGCTGAAGTATAAAAATATCAATTAATCCTAGTCTGAGACAGTAATACAGTGGTTCTTAACCTGTGGATCCCCAGTGTTTTGGCCTACAACTCCTAAAAATCCCAGCCAATTTACCAACTCTTAGGATTTCTGGGAATTAAGGCCAAAACATCTGGGGACCCACAGGTTGAGAACCACTGCCGTACTAAAATTCATTCACATCCATTAACCCATGTTCTTTAAATAGTCTGTTAAAAAAACACATAAAAATAAAAACATAACAGCAACAGAATTAAACAGTACTAAAGCAGACTATAAAATCAAAATAAAAGTGGTAGATTAAATATTGAAAACTGCAGCACATACTTCCAATTACTTTGCATAAGAATGAGCAAACTTTGAGTGATCTCTAGCTGTAGCACAGTGTTTCTCAACCTGTGGGTCAAGACCCCTGTGGGGGTTGCGAGGGGGTGTCAGAGGGGTCGCCAAAGACCATCAGAAAAAACATGGTCATGGGAAGTGTGGAACGTTTGGCCCAATTCTGTTGTTGGTGGGGATCAGAATGCTCTTTGATAGATCCCAACACGTACAACTCCCAAATGTCAAGGTCTGTACCCCCAAACTACACATTTCACATTTGGGCATGTTGAGTATTCCATGCCAAGTTTGGTCCATATCCATCATTGCTTGATTCTACAGTGCTCTCTGAACGTAGGTGAACTACAACTCCAAAACTCAGGGTCAATGCCCACCAAACTCTTCCAATATTCTGTGTGCCAAGTTTGGTTCAAGTCCATTGTCGGTGGAGTTCAAAATGCTCTTTAATTGTAGGTTAACTACACATCCCAGCAACTACAACGCCCAAATGACAAAATCACCCTCCCCCAACCCTACCAGTATTCAAATTTGGCCGTATTTGTGCTAAATTTGGTCCAATGAATGAAAATACATCCTTCATATCAGATATTGACATTACAATTCATAACAATAGCAAAATTACAGTTATGAAGTAACAACAAAATAATTTTATGGTTAGGGCAGGGGTGACCACAACATGAGGAACCGTATTAAGGGGTCGTGGCATTAGGAAGGTTGAGAAACACTGCTGTAGCACATCTACAGCAACAACTTATCAGTTAGAAATATATACAGCAGACATATCTTGATATCAGTAATACCGTTGCTGAAGTATAAATATACTTTTACACAGAAATCAAATGAAAATGGCTCACTTTTAAAGTTGCACACGCAGTATAGCACACGGTGGGCAGAATCTCAATGGGTTCTTTGAACATAACCCTGAAAGTATTGGCTGTACCATCACAACTAAATCCAGTGTCATTTTGTCCTAGTGTTTGGTTTTTCTCGTATTCAATGATCTGCAGTGAAAGACAAAACATCACATGACACCTGCAATTTGTCTTTTAAGAAACTGTTTCCTAAGTATTTTATTAAGAGGCTCCTAGGTTTAATATTCCTGCTTCAGCTCTTTGAGTTCTTGACACATATTAAAACCCAATCCCAAGGCAACAAACAGCAAAACTTTCATAACTCAATTTTTAAATGTAAGAGCTTCGGAAGTGACTGAATGAATAAACAACAAAAGAGTTTGAACTCATCTCTTGTTAAGTGTTAAGACTGTCTTACCAGTTCTATTTTTTTTTTCAGAACACAATACAAAAATTCTCAAGGTTCTTCTCTACCGCCACATGTTAAGCAGATGAAAAGACTTTGCTGTGGCTGGCCAATTTTTTTGGAATACTTTTATACCTACATCACTGTCTCTATAACACTTGAACAATCAGGGTCTATATCCCAGGATATGTTCCCAGGTTTTCTGCTTTAAACTGGATTATATGAGTCCCCACTGCCAGATAATCTGGGATAAACAGAAAACCTGAGATCGGATCCTGGGATATAGGGCCTGTCTGGAAGAGCCCACAGAGACTAAAAAGTATTTCAGATACTAAATTTGACTGGAAAGGCCTGCTGGAAGAGATCGGTTTTGCAGCAGAGGAGAGAGAGAAATGATGTTCAGAATTGAGAAAAGTTTATAATATCCAGCACAGGAAATTGAGGGTATCTATGAGGGCGCCATAATTCATAGTCACACAGAAGGGTCTGGAGGAACTCCTTCCATTGTTGGACGAAGTGGGGATAAAAGAAAGCCCTCACTCTTGGTGTAAGTGAGCTTTGTAGAGGTCCTCAAGTTTAGAGACAGTGCACCTCACATCTGGGGGCCCTCTTGTGACACAGTGGGTTGAACCGCTGAGCTGCTGAACTTGAAGACCGAAAGGTCGGCGGTTTGAATCTGGGGAGTAGGGTGAGCTCCCACTGTTAGCCTCAGTTCGAAAACATGCAAATGTGAATAGATCAATAGGTACATCTTGTCTCCTGCATATGTCATCAGTTGGGGACCCCTCCCCCAGCACCAACTGCCACTCTGGACCAGAGTGAAGGGGGACAGGGGACAGTTCCATCTTGTTTTCTGCATATGTCATCAGTTGGGGACCCCTCCCCCCGGCACCAACTGCCACTCTGGGCCAGAGTGAAGGGGGGGGGGGACAGGGGACAGTTCCACCTTGTCTCCTGTTCTATGCTAATAATATAATATATTGTATATACATATAATATTTATATTATAATGTAATACAATATAATACTACTACTACTACTAATAATATGGTATTATAATTATATATTTTATATTACATATAATATTACTAATAATATTACAATATAGTAATATATATTATAGATATTGTACTATGCTAATAATATAATGTACTGTATGTATATATATCTTGCTGGTTTTCATCTACAAAACCCTATACGGTTCCAGTCCAGCGTATCTGTCTGAACGTATCTTCCTCTACGTCCCACCCCGGAGTTTGAGATCATCTGGGGGGGCCCTGCTCTCGACCCCACCGCTATCACAAGTGAGGCTGGTGGGGACGAGGAGCAGGGCCTTCTCAGTGGTGGCCCCTCACCTGTGGAACTCACTCCTGGGGGAAATTAGGTCATCAACATCCCTCCTCTCCTTCAGGAGGAAATTAAAGACGTGGTTGTGGGACCAGGCCTTTGGGCAATCTGACAACTAGATAAGGACAATCAGACGACTAGGACTGACAGGACTGACAAAGTGGAATTGGAAATTGGACCATGAGATGGCGAACGCTGACCGTTAATTAGGTGTAAGTGGTTTTTATTGGTTTTATTGTTGTAATGCAGAAACTGTTGCTAACTCTTAATTGCTGCTATGTTGTTTTATACTACTGTTATGTGATGCCGGCATCGAATTGTGCCTTTGTAAGCCGCCCTGAGTCCCCTTTGGGATGAGAAGGGCGGGGTAGAAGTAACTGAAATAAAAAAAAAAATTGTAAGCCACTCTGAGTCCCGTTCAGGATGAGAAGGGCGGCATATAAATGTCGTAAATAAATAATACTGCTTCTGTGGTCATGCCGGTCACATGACCACGGAAGTGTCTACAGACGTCGGCTCTTCGGTTTAGGCATGGAGATGAGCACCACCGCTCAGTCAGACATGATTGGACTTAATGTCAGGGGACGCCTTTACCTTTACCTACCTCACATCTGGTAGAAAAGTAGTGAAATAAAGGTGGAAAGGCCCCACCCAGCTTAATATGTTACAGAATCTGAGGACTGGCAATCCTGACTGAAACACCTGTTCCACAGAACGATGACAGAAGAAGACCAGCCTCAGCATCCATTTCTAAATTATGGACACTGAGCAGAATATCCTTGGACAAGTCAGTTAAATGAAATGTGCCACTCATTAAATCCTTAGAAAGCAGTGTTACCTGGATATTAACTTGGTAATCGGTGGGTCCATGAATAGACCCATATAATCCAAATCCCACAATTGAAATTCTTCTATTGACTGTGAACCTTGAAAGAAGGAAGAGAACAGAACTGAGTACATTCTTTTGAAAAGAAAACGGTGAACAATTTTCTTAAAAGAAACCTATCCTTCTTTAATCTATAATTTGTTTCTTTACATTCTTATGAGAATATATACCAAAATGTTGTCAAGTGGAATTTATCCAGGGGAATATCTTCTCACCAGCTTCAAACAATACAAGATTTCCAGAAGAAGGCTGTGCCCTAACTTATCTTTATTTGAGGGACAAACACAATAATAATGTTTTGTTATTTTGGTTTTATTTTGTTGTAATGTACTGTTGCACTTCGCCTCATGTAAGCTGCCCTGAGTCCCCTTTGGGGAGATGGTGGCAGGCTATAAATAAAGTTTATTATTATTATTGTTGTTGTTGTTATTATTATTAAAGATCTATAATTTTTAGATTATAGTGGCACGTCTCCTAATGTTAGCCCAGCTCCTGCCAACCTAGCAGTTCGGAAACATGCAAATGTGAGTAGATCAATAGGTACCACTTCTGCGTGAAGGTAATGGTGCTTCATGCAGTCATGGTGGCCACCTGACCTTGGAGGTGTCTATGGACAATGCCGGCTCTTTGGCTTAGAATGGAAGATGAGCACCACTGCCCAGAATCGGACTGGACTAGACTTAATGTCAAGGGGAAACCTTTTATCTTTACTTTATAATCTTTAAATTTTGTTTCACACTTGGTCCTATGTAAGACAAAAAAAAAAAATCCGTACGAGATAGGATGCTCGGGATGCCAACCTTAACATTATTATCAAGATTGAGCCAATGCTGTTCACAAAAATGCATTTTAGAGGAAAGCAAAACAAAACACAGCACCCCAAGTTGTTGAGAGGTTCAGGCTAAAATGTATTGCACTCTTTTTTGTGTGTATGGGTCACACTAGAAATCACACCAAATTTTATGACTGTGATAAAGCAGATGGAGTTATATAGAAAAAAGACATACCAATCCTTTAAATGACAAGATGATCTTGTCTTTAGCATGGGCACTGTCTTTATCGTGACTACTTTAAATGTATGCACATTTTAATAAGTTTATGGTGGAACATAAACTTACCTGATCCGGTCACTCGTTCCACTGTAACCCCAGCGACTCTCCACTTGTTGGAATCTATTGATGCTGCATTCCTTTCCGCGAAGACAGCATCTTGGTCGGTCAATATAGTCAACTCTAGGCTTAGGGTTGACTGTAAAATGCAGAAAGAGATTTACTACTTCCCGATCTGACAAAATTCCAGACTGAGCAGGACCTGGAAAGAAAGGCAACGCAACTGAGCTGAGCGTATTCTGTACTATGCAGCCAACTGAGAAATGTTTCTGAAGTAACTGTTAGTTACAGGCCTACTCACGTCCATTCACACCACTGCTAGACTGCAGTTGTTCAATTAATTACCCTGGATAGTAAAAAAGGACAAAACCCTACAACCTTCAAGAGAAAACCATTAAGAAATCATGTTTTAAATGGTTATAAATTTCAATGCTCCAAGACAAGTAGTTTGAAGATTACATTTACTGTTAATTTATGTTAACAAGCAGTATTTTTTAAAGCACTGAATCAAATAAGTTTCATGTCAAGGCTGGGCTATTTACAGGTTTGCTTAGCAAATTTATAACAGACCACATAGATTAGATCTGAGAACTACTAACACTACTGGCAACTAGGATTTTATCTTTTCGGATGATGTGTTTTTCATACTATATCATCCATAAATGATGATATAGTAGTTTATCCTTGGAAAAGGATTGAACAAGATGAAAAAACAACAATTGTACTGGTTTAACAAGATTGCATAATGCGCCCATAGACATACAATGCCATTTAACAAATTGAACTATCAAATACATTAAACCAGTTCAGTTTTACAGATTTTTATATGTGGTTCTCAACTAGAATACGGCACATTAAATGTGGAATGTCAAGACACAACATATAGAATGAAATGAATATAAACTAACATACAATAAAATATAAACTTTATTTTAAAAACCCATATACTTAAACAGCTAAGCCTTGTTATTAAACATAAACAGCGTAAGTGAGAATCACAGTAAACTTGAAGTCAGTTGCTTTTTGTTGTTGAAGGCTTTCATGGCCGGAATCACTGGGTTGCTGTGAGTTTTCCAGGCCTGTATGGCCATGTTCCAGAAGCATTCTCTCCTAATGTTTCACCCACATCTATGGCAGATACCCTCAGAGGTTGAAGTGTCTGTTGGGATCTAGGTAAGTGTGATTTATATATCCTTGGAATGTCCAGGGTGGGAGAAATAACTCTTGTTTGCTTGGGGCATGTGTGAATGTTGCAAATGGCCACCTTGATTAGCATTTAATGGCCTTGCGTCTTCAAAGCCAGGTTGATTGGTGCCTGTGGGATCCTTTGTTGGGAGTATTGTTCTTTATTTCTGTTTCTAGAGGTTTTTTTTAATACTGGTTGATTCTTGTCTGTAATTCCCCTGCTTTTTGGGTGTTGCTCTTTATTTACTCTCCTGATTTAATACTGGTAGCCAGATTTTGTTCATTTTCATGGTGTCCTCCTTTTTGTTGAAATTGTCTACATGCTTGTGGATGTCAATGGCTTCTCTGTGTAGTCTGACAAGGTAGTGGTTAGAGTGGTCCAGCGTTTCTATACAGGAAACCATGAAAATGAACAAAATCTGGCTACCAGTATTAAAAAACTCTAAAGAGCAACACTCAAAAAAGTAGGGGAATTCCAGACAAGAATCAATCAGAGCCAGGTAATGCCTCCCAACAAAGGATTCCCCAAAGCAGCAACCAGCCAAAAGTCCTTTCTTCCACCCTGGACATTCCACGAATATATAAACCTCACTTGCCTAGTTTACAACAGATCTCACAACCTGAGGATGCCTGCCATAGAAGTGGGCAAACATCAGGAGAGAATGCTTCTGGAACATGGCCAGACAGCCCGGAAAATTCACAGAAACCTCAGCTGCTTTACTTCTCCAGTTTTTAATCCATGACATGACTAAATTCTTCAGTGCAATCCACTCAGAACCAAGCCAGATTTAAATGGTACTTTAGTGTATGATAGTAATCATATTGAATTAAACAACCCACTCCCTAGATTTTTTTATTTATCGTGTCAGGAGCAACCAGACAGTTGTATTACATGGTGTTTTGTGTATTACTTCATTTTTTTCTGTTTGTTTGTTTTGTTAAAAATGTAATACTCCCTAGATAATGCCTTAGATCTTCTCTGGTAAGTTATCTGACATGTCAATACTTACTGTAGGAGAAAATCTTTTATTGTAAGCAATCATACAAGAAGCCATATCTTCTCATTTTCGATGGCAAACAAGGTATGAGTTAAAAAAGACAAGTGTTTGTAAAAGTATGGGGATGCTTCTCATTATTGATAAATGGATAAATGTGCTATAGTAATATTCCCAACCTGGTGCCTTCCTGATGTTTAAGGCTATGAATGGGAATTGTAGCTCCATAAATCCCAATGGTACCTGACTGGGGAAGAGTACTGTGGTGAATTTTAAAAACCACAGAGCTAAATCCACTATTTTATTTGCCATCAACGTAACACACAGCAATGGTGAATCTTACACAAACATGCTAGAACCAGTGAACTCTATTTCCAACTAAACATGCACAAATAAGATCAGGCTGCAAGAACACTGTAGTACTGAAGAAAGGCCAGGCTCTTTTAGAAAGACTCAAAAGTGCTGCCATTATATTGTGTCTTCTTAAACGCCATCAATGAACTTAATGCTAAACAAATACATTGGTTACATCTAATAAACAGCTTTCTTTTCCACACTCTGGCCATTGTGTCTGAGAGTGATGCGCAAACTTTCAATTTTTTAACACCAATAATGCAAATCTTCTGCTCACCTGCTGCAAATTCTTCAATTGTCATCAGCGGAAAACGGATTAAGGACAGGGCTTTGCCAAGAACTTTCTGCTTATTTGTAGATGTGACTGCTAACTGCTGTCTTTGGCATTCGGCTTCAGCCCAGCGAACAACTGCTCCAAAAAGTCTGCTCTCGCGTATACTGAGTGTGTCTCTTTCTAATACTGCACACAAAGTATCTGAAAGGGGAAAAACCCAATGCAGTAACTTGCAATTTAAAGGATTTTTAAAATTTCTCCATAAGTTTACTATGTGTCTGACCCAAAGATTCCAGTTGAACCAGGTTTAACTTCTTTTCCTTTCACTACACAGGCAGATTCTGCACTATTTATCAGTAAAATAATATTTGCTGTTGTTACATGTGAAGCAGTAACTAAGAACTGCTGTTTTAGTTATTACTCTCTTATTCAGAACTACTTTTGTACTAATTACCCTTTGTTAACTGAGTTTGAAATTCGCTGGAGACTTATACACAGATTTACCTAGTGTTCAGTTCAATGAAAACAATTCCCACTGACTGAATAATATATGCATTTGCATATTATGCATAATAACCTATGAATAATTACTTACTTAGCTAACTTGTTAATTGAAACGTGTTAGAGCAATTCCTACAAATGGGCTTTACATGTGAAAATGTGTACCATTTTTGCCAATAGGCTGAGAAAGGCAGTATACAAATACAGTAAACAAACAAACAAACAAATAAATAAAATCTACAAGGACAACTGAAAGAAGTAATATTAGTCAAACATTCAGTTAAATCCAGGATGGTAAATCCATTGTTATCTAGATGTTATCCGATTCCCAACTTCCTTCCATCCCAACCAGCATGTCCAATGGTGAAGAAAGGACATATAGACCAGCAATATAGACTCATAGAGTCGTAGAGTTCGACGAGACCACATGGGCCATCTGACCCAACCCCCTTCTGACCTGCAGGCAAAGCATAACCAAAGTACCCCCAACAAATACCTATCCACTGTTTATTTCATTTTCTGTACTGTATTGCACTTATTGTGTTATTTATGTTGTAAGCTGCCCTGAGTCCCATTGGGAGAGGGGGCGGGATATAAATAAACTTTATCATCATCATCACCCACCCTCTGTTTATAAGTCTCCAAGGTAGGAGCTTCCACTAGACTTCGAGGCAAAGAGTTCCATTGTTGAATAGCTTTCATGGTAAGGAAGTTCTTCCAAATATTCAGGTGGAATCTCCTTTCCTGTAATTTGAACTCATGGCTCCATTAAGTCCTAGTCCCAGGGCAGCAGAAAACAACCCTGCTCCTCCCTTTCCTATGACAGCCTTTCAAATATTTAAACATGATGATCATGCCTCCTCTCAACATCTGGAAGGCCACAGCTTCCCAATCCCTGCATTTGCCCCTCAAAAGGAATAGTAATATGGGCTACTTACCTATATCTATATCTGTGAAACCTTCTGCACTTATTGCATCTATTGTACTTTTGTCTATTGTGTCAAGACAGAGACTAGCCAGCTGTGGTTCATCAAATAAACGAGCCTATAAAAATATATTAAAAATTGATGGGATAATTCAGTATTGTACAGTGTAGGCCTGACAGCTAATAAAAGCCTATTTCAACAACCATAATGAATAATGAACATTGGTTTCACTGATATAAGATCAAGTTCATGCCAGTTATTTTAACATGAAGAAATTCTGCACATAAAAAATTCCTCCACGAATGCTCTTTAACCGTTATTCATGTTGGCAGCATTGCTATTCAAGGTTCCCATTTAACCCAAAGTTTGAATATGAATTTACAAGCTTTTTTTCAGAAATGTGACACGTGGTTATTTTAGATAGGCTTAGCTCCAGTTAATACTGATCCTTCTGAGGATACCTGGCCATTCTTAAGGCAGAAAAAAAATATGTTACTGGGCAAGGAAAGATCACCAAATCCAACAGCATGCTACCTAACTCTTCACGAAAATAAATGGTACATCTTTATAATCACTGGACTGTAAGAACACTTGCTAAGAAGAAATCCCCACAAAGTCTAATGGAGCTTATTGACTTGTGCAACTTGACTTTCCAGGCCCTCCCACACAGCCACATAACCCAGAATATTAAGGCAAATAATCCCACAATAACTGCTTTGAACTGGGTTAGGAGTCCACACTGTTATATACAGCATTCCCTCCCTTATGTCGGGTGTTACATTCCAGGACCACCAGTGAAAAGTGAAAATCCGTGAAGTAGGGACGCTATATTAATTTTATTATTTATATATTATTTTAGTAGTTATACACTATTTTAAGTCTTTATAAACTTTATAGGAGCCGCCGATGGTGCAGTGGGTTAAAGCACTGAGCTTGTTGACCGAAAGGTCACAGGTTTGAATCCGGGGAGCGGTGTGAGCTTCCGCTGTCAGCCTCAGCTTCTGCCAACCTAGCAGTTTGAAAACATGCAAACGTGAGTAGAACAATAGGTGGGATGGGCACGCCATGCAGTCATGCAGGCCATGTGACTTTGGAGTTGTCTATGGACAACGCCGGCTCTTCAGCTTAGAAATGGAGATGAGCACCACACCCCAGAGTCGGACACGACTGGACTTCAAGTGAGGGGAAAACCTTTACCTTAAACTCTCCCCACACACTTATACACTACATAACCCCCCTTGAACGTGTTGTTCATGTAATCCTCGGCTCCGGCTTTATCCGCAGAGGAAGCCTCTCCATACAGATAAATGCTCTTAAGTTCACAGCGCTTCTGAAATTTATCAAACCAGCCCTTGCTGGCAGTGAATTTGCCTGATTAGATGGAAGAACCAATCAATGTTGATAGTCGTGCTTCATAATGAAAAACCGCGAAACAGTGAGTCCGCAAAAAGCTAACTGCGAAGTAGCGAGGGACCACTATATTCCAGTTCAAAGCAGATAATATGGGATTTTATTCAGCTAAGTAGAAGGGACCTCAGTTAATCATCTCAAAAACATCCAATATTAGGATCATATAAATTTCTAAACAAGTTTACTGATACAAATACAAAGTTTACTATACAGTATGGCAGTGGTTCTCAACCTGGGGTTCCCAGATGTTTTTGGCCTACAACTCCCAGAAATCCCAGCCAGTTTACCAGCTGTTAGGATCTCTGGGAGTTGAAGGCCAAAAACATCTGGGGACCCCAAGTTGAGAACCAATGCTCTAGGTGTTTTGGGCCCTCCAGTGTTTTGGACTGTGATATTTTCAATTTTCCTGGCATTATCTACAATTTCTCTGTTATATTTTTGTATTAAACTTCTGCCGGCTGTACTCTAAATTAGTTGGCCAAGGACACCTCTGTATCTGTAACAAGTCAGCACAAAGGCAATTACCTGAGTAAGTAGCATAAAAGCATTATCTGCCCGGAGGTGCTTAGTGAGAAATTCTACACAGTGGGCTTCTAGAGCTGGGACAGCATACTTCTTAGCGGTATACAGAGTGGTCATCACTGTTTCAGGACCAATCTGAACTTCGTCTGAGTACAAAAACCTAGAAATCAAAGAAGGCCAAGTTAGGAAGGTTATCAGATCGTGACAACACTGTTTTCACTTAAATAGCAAAACTGGATGGGCTGAGCACTTCCCTCCCACAAAGAGCATTCCTCTTCATTTAAGTCAACAATCCACTAATAGTTTCAGGTTCCTTTTGGTAAATACCTCTCATTCATGAAACTTCTGTAGAAGAAGCAAATCAACCCTGAGAACAAGCTCTGCTAAACCTCCTTCTGATTCAACACAAATAGCACTCACTTTCAAGACTCCCGGTATCTTTTGTTCTTGAGAAATGCCAATTCTCAAGATGCGCGACAAGCCTACTGCAGATGTTAAGCGATTTTGAGGATGCACAAAAAGCCTGCTCTTTTTGAACATGAAAAGGTCAGGTCCTGTATTTAAGTGAAGAAGCAAACAGGAAATGCTACATTTCCACAAATCTTGTTCAGAGCAACTTCACTAGCACAGATGCAAATTTCAGAACAGTTAACAAAACAGATATGTTCCTAAGGAAAAATCAAAGGCAACAACCAACATGGAAACAATATGGATCGGTTCCTACACCACACACAAACACACACACACACAGCACTTTTAAAATCAAAAACTATCAATATGAAATATTTGGGTAACAGGTGGAATATAATTATATTAACGTATGTACTGTTGTACAAGTTGCTTATATGAATCAATTAACAGCTTTGGCTACATCTACGCTATAAAATTAATGCAGATTGATACACTTTAACTACCATGGGCTCAATGCTATGGAATCATGAGCGTTGTAGTTTTATAAGGTCTTTTGCCTTCTCTTGCCAAAGAGTGCTGATGCTTAACCAAATCACAAATCCCAGCATTCCATACCAGTCTCCACTGAAGCTTTATCGTCAATCCTTGTTTCCACAAGAAGCCACATTTTTCAAAACCCAATTCTCAGTGGGACAGAAAGTGAGGAGAAATGTTCTGAACAGGGGCACAGACAGCAAAATGAACTCCATAAGGGTATTAACCCTTCCCTATGGCATCCAAAGATAGAGAGATAGATAAATATGGCTGGAGTTACACTTAAAAATATACCTGTTCCAATTTACATACAAATTCAACTGAAGATCAAACCTACAAAACCAATCTTGTTCATAATTTGGGGACTGTCTCTGTGTGTATCTATATAAATAAAAATGTAATGTTCATATGTGGGATTAACATAACTCAAAAACCACTGGGCAAATTGACACCAAATTTGGACACAATAAACCTATCAGGCCAATGAGTGACCACCACTCATAAAAACACTGAAAAGCACAGCAGAAGAGACTTAAAAATGCCAAAACCCAACAAAATACATTACAACACATGCGCAAAACCTCATATATATACATATATACAAATATATACATACACAAAAAACATATTCACAGACTGGGGCAAAGCAATGCATGGCAGGAGACATCTAGTGTATATACATGTGTGTGTGTGTGTTATATACACATATACATACAGATATATAGGATATATATTAATAGATATGGATAGATGTAGATAGATATTGATAGATGTAACTGGGGTCCTCCAGGTGTTTTGGACTTCAACTCCCACAATCTATATATCTATACCAGAGCGACTTGAGAAACTGCAGGTTGCTTCTGGTGTGAGATAATTGGCCGTCTGCAAGGACGCTGCCCAGGGGATGCCAGGATGTTTTGATGTTTTACCATTCTTGTGGGAGACTTCTCTCATGTCCCTGCATGGGGAGCTGGAGCTGACAAGAGGGAGCTCATCTGCGCTCTCCCCAGATTTGAACCTGTGACCTGTAAGTCTTCAGTCCTGCTGGCACAAGGGTTTAACCCACTGTGCCACTGGGGGCTTCTATAGATACATTGATGGTGATATATTGATTGATAAATATATCAATAGACATATATATTAGGGATGGGCGGTTTCGTTTCGTAATTCGTTAAAAATTTGTTATTTTTTTTGATAACGAAGCAATAACGAACCATCCAGGAGCAACTAAAAAACGAAACGAATTTTTAAATTAGTTTCGTAATTGTTTCGAATTCGGTTTGTATTCGTTTTGTTATCGTTTTGAAATCGTTTCGTTATTATTTCTGCATGTCTGGGGCAAGTTTTATAGTTGTTGTTTGTTTAATCAGTGAAAAAAATTATAAATATCACACCAACAGTCAACAACAGAGGGAGAGGGAAGCTTCAGAAGTTCCCCCTGTCCCATTTGGAGGTTTTTTAGCGTATTGCGCGGTCGCGTCCGCCATTAACGAATCAATTCGTTATTGTTTCGTATTTGTTTCGTATTGTTTTGTAATTTACGAAGTTTTGTAAATATCGAACTTTTTAAAAGAAAAATTTCGGAATTCTTTTAAAAATCGAAACACAAAACCCCCCAAAAAACGAATCGATTTTAGAAACAAATTTTTCCGTGGTTGCCCAGCCCTAATATATGTGTGTGTGTGTATAGAGAGAGAGACAGGTATAGATATTGACAAAAATATAGATATATAGATATATTGATTTAGATATAAACAGGTAGATATTGATATATTGATACATACCGCTATCAATATATAAAGGACCAAAGAATAAGAGTTGGAAGAGACCACATGGGCCATCTAGTCCAACCTCCTGCAATGCAGGAAAAGCACAATCAAAGTATCCCTGACAGATGGTCACACACACGTAGGGTGGCCCTTTGATCGATATACTAGTGTGTGTACACACACACACACACACACACAAGCTGTTCCCTTCCACAACTTGCTGTGGCCCAGTCTGTGAATATGTGTTTTGTGTGTGTATATATATTTGTATGTGTGTGTATGTATGTATGTATGTGTGTGTGTATATATATACATATACATACACACACACCTACCTCTGTGTGTGTGTGTGTGTGAGAGAGAGAGAGAGAGAGAGAGAGGGAAAGAGAGAGGGGGGGGAGAGAGATTTAGCCTCTGAACTGGGAATAGTGGTCTCCTTTCCCAAACCACTGATTCTTGTAGCAGGCCTGGGCAAACTTTGGCCCTCCAGGGATTTGGGACTTCAACTCCCACAATTCCTAGCAGCCTATCGGCTGCTAGGAATTGTGGGAGTTGAAGTCCCAAACCCCTGGAGGGAGGGAGGGAGCGAGGGAGGGCGGTCCCTGCCTGACCTGAGGAGGGCGAGGAAGGCGGCGGGCTCGACGTCGGGCAGCTCGATCTCGGCGGAGGTGGTGGCCATCCCCCCGTTGAACATGGCGTCGAAGACGGCGCTGCCGGCGGCCAGGACGAAGCGGTGTGCGGGGATGCGCTGCTGGGCCGGGCCGGGCGCCCCCCCTGCCCCTCCTCCGCGCGGCCCGGCCTTGCCCACCACGAAGCGCACGTCGCTCAGCAGCTCGTTGGCGAAGAGGAAGGCGAAGCGCTCCCGCAGAGACCGCTTCGTGGCCTGCCAGTTGTACACCGGCTCCCGCTGCACCACCACCGGCGGAGACGACGAGGACGACGAAGCAGCTCCCGCTTCAGGCTCCGCCGCTGTGGTTTTCGCCCCCGCCGACGAAGACGACGCCTCAGGGCCGCCCGCGGCCGCCATTTTGGTTCCCCCTCCCCTTCAACACTGGCGCATGCGCACTAGGCGGCCACTGGCTCGCAAGGGGCGGGCGCTTCCCGCAGGACGCATCTGCGCACGCGCCACCAGCTCTGTTGGAGTTGAGCGTGAACAAAGATCTAAAAATGGATAGAGGAGCCCGCCCACCCACTCAGGCTCTTTTTTGGAGTTCAGCGTGACCAAAGATCTAAAAATGTATAGAGGAGCCCACCCACCCACCCAGGCACTAACAAGCCACACCAAACAACAGCCAGGCCATCACATGCTAATCAAAGTGGTCAGTTGAAACATTCGCACCTAGCTCCAGCAGACAAGAGTCCTTTGTCCCACCCTGGTCTTTCCACAGATAGATAAACCTTTTTGCCTAGTTCCAACAGACCTCACTACCTCTGAGGATGCTTGCCATAGATGCAGGCAAAATGTCAGGAGAAATGCCTCTAGAACATGGCCATATAGCCCGGAAAAACTTACAAGAACCTATAGAGGAGCCTACCCACCCACACTCTTTTTGTGAGTTCAGCGTGACCAAAGATCTAAAAATGTATAGAGGAGCCCACCCACCCAGGCACTAACAAGCCACACCAAACAACAGCTAGGCCATCACATGCTAATCAAGGTGGTCAGTTGAAACATTCCCACCTAGCTCCAGCAGACAAGAGTCCTTTGTCCCACCCACCCAGGCACTAACAAGCCACACCAAACAACAGCTAGGCCATCACATGCTAATCAAGGTGGTCAGTTGAAACATTCGCACCTAGCTCCAGCAGACAAGAGTCCTTTGTCCCACCCTGGTCTTTCCACAGATAGATAAACCCTTTTGCCTAGTTCCGACAGACCTCACTACCTCTGAGGATGCTTGCCATAGATCAGTGGTTCTCAACCTTCCTAATGCCGCAACCCCTTAGTACAGGTCCTCATGTTGTGGTGACCCCCAACCATAATATTATTTTCGTCGCTACTTCACAACTGTAATTTTGCTCCTATTATGAATGGTAATCTAAATATCTGATATGCAGGATGTATTTTCAGTCACTGGACCAAATTTGGCACAAATACCCAATACTTCCAAATTTGAATACTGTAGACGTTGGGGGTGATTGATTTTGTCATTTGGTAATGCTGGAGTTGCTGGGATTTATAGTTCACCTAAAATCAAAGAGCCTTCTGAACTCCGCCAATGATGGAATTGAATCAAACTGGGCACACAGAATTCCCATGACCAAGAGAAAATACTGGGAAGGTCTGGTGGACATCGACCTTGAGTGTTTTGGAGTTGTAGTTCACCTACATCCAGAGAACACTGTGGACTCAAGCAATGATGGATCTGGATCAAACTTGGCACAAATACTCAATATGCCCAAATGTGAACACTGGCAGAGTTTGGAGAAAATAGGCCTTGCCATTTGGGAGTTGTAATTGTTGGGATTTATAGTTCACCTGCAATAAAATAGCATTCTGAACCCCATCGACAGAACTGGACCACACTTTCCACACAGAATCCCCATGACCAATGTTTTCTGATGGTCTTTGGCGACCCCTCTGACACCCCCGTGGAGGCTGTGACAGACTTTGTATTTCTAGGTGCAAAGATTACTGCAGATGCAGACTGTGGCCAGGAAATCAGAAGACGCTTCCTTCTTGGGAGGAGAGCAATGTCCAGTCTCGATAAAATAGTGAAGAGCAGAGACATCAGACTTGCAACAAAGACATGGTATTCCCTGTAGTAACCTACGGATGTGAGAGCTGGACCTTAGGGAAGGCTGAGCGAAGGAAGAGAGAGGCTTTTGAGCTGTGGTGTTGGAGGAAAGTGCTGAGAGTGCCTTGGACTGCGAGAAGATCCAACCAGTCCATCCTCCAGGAAATAAAGCCCGGCTGCTCATTGGAGGGAAGGAGACGAGAGACAAAGTTGAAGTCCTTTGAATGCCACATCATGAGGAGACAGCAAAGCCTAGAGAAGGGAATGATGCTGGGGAAAGTGGAAGGCAAAAGGAAGAGGGGCCGACCAAGGGCAAGATGGATGGATGGCATCCTTGAAGTGACTGGACTGACCTTGAAGGAGCTGGGGATGGTGACGGCCGACAGGGAGCTCTGGCGTGGGCTTGTCCATGAGGTCACGAAGAGTCGGAGATGACTGAACGAATGAACAACAACAACTGACACCCCCTCGCGACCCCCATGGGGGTCCCGACCCCCAGGTTGAGAAACACTGCTATAGATGCAGGCGAAACGTCAGGAGAGAATGCCTCCAGACCAGGGGTCCTCAAACTAAGGCCCGAGGGCCGGATGTGGCCCTCCAAGGTCATTTACCCGACCCTTGCTCAGGGTCAACCTAAGTCTGAAATGACTTGAAAGCGCACAACAATAACAACAACAACAACAATCCTATCTCATCAGCCAAAAGCAGGCCCACACTTCCCATTGAAATACCAGTAAGTGTATATTTGTTAAAATTGTTCTTCGTTTTAATTATTTTATTGTTTTTAAGTGTTTTTTGAATTCAGCGTGACCAAAGATCTAAAAATGTATAGAGGAGCCCACCCAGGCACTAACAAGCCACACCAAACAACACCCAGGCCATCAAATGCTAATCAAGGTGGTCAGTTGAAACATTCACACCTAGCTCCAGCAGACAATAGTCTTTTGCCCCACCCTGGTCATTCCACAGATATATAAACCCACTTCCCTAGCCCCAACAGACCTCACTACCTCTGAGGATGCTTGCCATAGATGCAGGCGAAATGTCAGGAGAGAATGCCTCTAGAACATGACCATATAGCCCAAAAAAAACCCTACAACAACCCAGCCCACCTATTGTTATTAAGCCACTAGTTCAGGCATGGGCCAACTTGGGCCCTCCAGGTCTTTTGGACTTCAACTTGATGCATGAAAACCACCTGGGCAAGATTATTATTTGTTCCCTTCGTGCCTGCAGCAGAGAGTTCCAAAGACTGCAGACACTTAAAGTGTACTTGAAGCCCACCTATTATTGTTATTAAGCCACTAGTCCAACTTGGACCCTCCAGGTGTTTTGGACTTCAACTTGATGCATGAAGCCCACCTTTGCAAAATTATTACTTCTTCCCTTCGTGCCTGCAGCAGAGAGTTCCAAAGGCTGCAGACACTTAAAGTGTAATTGGAGCCCACCCATTGTTATTAAGCCACTATTTCAGGCATTGGCCATCTTGGGCCCTCCAGGTGTTTTGGACTTCAGCTTGATGCATGAAGCCAACCTTTGCAAAATTATTATTTGTTCCCTTAGTTCCTGCAGTAGAGAGTTCCAAAGGCTCCAAGTGTACTTGGAGCCCAACCATTGTTATCAATGAGGAGCCCACCTATTGTTATTAAGCCACTAGTTCATGGGCCAACTTGGGCCCTCCAGGTGTTTTGGACTTCAAGTTGATGCATGAAACCCACCTGGGCAAAATTATTATTTGTTCCCTTTGTGCCTGCAGCAGAGAGTTCCAAAGGCTGCAGGCACTTAAAGTGTACTTGGAGCCCGCTCATTGTTATCAATGAGGAGCCCACCCATTGTTATTAAGCCACTAGTTCAGGCAAGGGCCAACTTTGGCCCTCCAGGTGTTTTGGACTTCAACTTGATGCATGAAGCCCACCTTTGCAAAATTATTATTTGTTCCTTTCGTGTCTGCAGCAGAGAGTTCCAAAGGCTGCAGACACTTAAAGTGCACTTGGAGCCCACCCATTGTTATCAATGAGGAGCCCACCCATTGTTATTAAGCCACTAGTTCAGGCATGGGCCAACTTTGGCCCTCCAGGTGTTTTGGATTTCAACTTATTCTGGCTGCTCTTGAGTTTGCTTCTTATTCAGATGTGAAAAGGAACCTTGTGTTTTCTGTCAACCTAGCAGTTTGAAAGCATGCAAATATGAGTAGATCAATAGGTACCACTCCAGTGGGAAGGTAACAGCGCTCCATGCAGTCATGCCGGCCACATGACCTTGGAAATTTCTATGGACAGCAGCGCCTCATAGAAATGGTGATGAGCACCAATCCCCAGAGGTACAGGTAAAGGGAAAACTTTGACCTTACCTGTACTAAATACATAAATAAAATGCCGGCCGCTTGACCTAGGAGGTGTCTACGGACAACGCCGGGTCTTTGGCTTAGAAATGGAGATGAGCACTAACCCCCAGAGTCGGACGCAACTGGACTTAATGTCAGGGGAAAACCTTGACCGTACCTTTAGTAAATACATAAATAAAATGCCAGCCACATGACCTAGGAGGCGTCTATGGACAACGCCGGCTCTTCAACTTAGAAATAGAGACGAGCACGACCCCTCAGAGTCGGACAATGCTGTGGAGTACAAGGCAACCTCTCAAAACCAATAGCAGTAAATAGGGGGGTGCGCCAGGGGTGCATCCTGGCCCCTATTCTGTTTAACTTATATCTGAATGACCTGGCCACCCATGTTTCACTACCAAATGGACATCCCCCTAAAATCTCATCCACCAATATACCCCTATTGTTGTATGCAGATGATGCTGCCCTCATATCCTACACCAAGGCAGGACTCAAGCGAGTGCTGAGTGCATTCTACCAATACTGTGAGAAAAACCAGCTAAAAATAAACTATAGTAAAACCAAAATCATGGTATTCTCAAAAAAGCAAGCCAGGCGTAACTGGTACATAGGAAATAACTTAATTGAACAAGTTTCCAGTTTTAAATATCTAGGGGTTACCTTCCAAGCCTCAGGTACCTGGGGATGCCACCAAAAAGTGGCAGTACAAAATGCCCTATCCAGTAGTAAAGCAATAATTCGCTTTTTTTACACCAAAGGCGGCCAGTATATACCAGCTGCAACAAAGGTCTTCCAAGCAAAGGTAACAGCCCAATTATTATACGCAATTCCAGTATGGATCACAGGCTTCACATCTAAAGTAGAACAAATTTAATCAGGGTTTCTCAGAAACTGTTTGCTGTAAATAAAATGCTGGCCACATGACCTTGGAGATGTCTATGGACAACGCTGGCTCTTAGAAATGGCCCCTATTGACCACCATCCCCCAAAGACGGACACGGCTGGACTTAATGTCAGGGGAATACCTTGACTGTACCTTTACTAAATATATAAATAAAATGCCGGCCACATGACCTAGGAGGCGTCTACAGACAGCGCCAGCTCTTAGAAATGGAGATGACCACTATCCCCCAGAGTCGGACACGACTAGACTTAATGTCAAAGGGAAACTTTTACCTTTACCTATGGCCATATTCAATCTGAAACATAGCTATACAGCCCGAAAACCTCACAGCAACCCAGTGATTCCGGCCATGAAAGCCTTGGACAACACATTAACTAAATTGACTTTCAACAGGAACTTTTTTATTTCGTATCAAAAGCATTGCATAAATTAGCATAAAACTGACCAAAAAAAAGGCAGCTAAATATCTTTCGACCAAAAACGGGCAACAGCATCGGCATTGTCTGTAGCCTCCAATAATTCCTCCACTTGGCAGACCATGCAAAAAGAATCTGCGAAGCCCACCTCCTCCAAGATGAACTGAACCACCTCAACTGGGCTCTCCAGGCCAATGGAGACTCCACCTCAGGCATCAGAAGAGCTGCAAGACAACCGAGAAGGAGCCACGAGAGTCAAGACAAAGACCCACCCAGAGGAAAAGGGTTCTTGCCATCCATCAAGGGAATCACTGACTGCATAGGGAAGCAGATGAGGAAACTCAACATACAAACTATCTCCAGACCCACCAAGAAAATCCAACAAATGCTACGTTCAGCAAAGGACAAGAGGGATCCTCTCACCTCTGCAGGAGTCTACCGTGTACCTTGCAGCTGTGGACAAGTCTACAGAGGGACCACCAAACGCAGCAGCATTGCCCAAACACGAATTAAGGAACGTGAAAGGCACTGCAGACTAATTCAACCAGAGAAATCAGCCATAGTAGAGCACCTGATGAACCAACCTGGACACAGCATTTTATTTGAGAACACAGAAATGATGGACCACTCTCACAACCACCATGTCAGACTACACAGAGAAGCCACTGAAATACACAAGCATGTGGACAATTTCAACAGAAAGGAGGAGACCATGAAAATGAACTAAATCTGGCTACCAGTATTAAAAAACTAAAATTGCAATATCACAACAACAGAGAGGAAACAAACAAGGACATCTAATCACCTCTCAACAAAAGTTTGCTCCAGGCACTGCCAGGCAATCAAATGCTAATCAAGGTGGTCAGTTGAAACATTCACACCTAGCTCCAGCAGACAAGAGTCCTTTGCCCCACCCTGGTCATTCCACAGATACATAAACCCTTTTTCCTAGTTCCAACAGACCTCACTACCTCTGAGGATGCTTGCCATAGATACAGGCGAAACGTCAGGAGAGAATGCCTCTAGAACATGGCCATATAGCCCGAAAAAACCCACAAGAACCTATTTTCCTTTAGGTTTTGACATGCAGTGTATTTCATTCTTCTCTTCCATGTCTTTTCCCACTGGGACATTTTTATCTCTTGGCCTATATTTTGGGCCCATCTAACCATAGAATCTTTTACTATTTCCTCTTCCGTGTGCCAGGTCAATAATTTTTTGTATATATATGATATAAGACCACATTAACTTTCAACAGGAACTTTTTATTTCGTATCAAAAGCATTGCATAAATTAGCATAAAACTGACAAAAAATAGAAGGGGTGCAGGCGGCGAAATATCTTTCGACCAAAAACGGGCAACAGCACCGGCATTGTCTGTAGCCTCCAGCAATTCCTCCTCTGTGTGGATCATAATAAATTGTGGCAAGTTCTTGGTGGGATGGGCATCCCAAGCCCCCTTCCCTCTCTCCTGAGGAATCTGTACAAGGACCAAGTAGCAACAGTCAGAACTGACCACGGAACAACAGACAGGTTCAAGATTGGGAAAGGCGTCCGGCAAGGCTGCATCCTCTCACCCAACCTTTTTAACTTGTATGCAGAACACATCATGCGATGTGCGGGGCTTGATGAATGCAAAGCTGGGGTGAAAATTTCTGGAAGGAACATTAACAACCTCAGATATGCAGATGACACCACTCTGATGGCCGAAAGCGAGGAGGAGCTGAGGAGCCTTCTAATCAAAGTGAAAGAAGAAAGCACAAAAGCCGGGTTGCAGCTAAACATCAAAAAAACCAAGATTATGGCAACAAGAATGATTGACAACTGGGAAATAGAGGGAGAAAATGTGGAGGCCGTGACAGACTTTGTATTTCTAGGCGCAAAGATGAGTGCAGATGCAGACTGTGGCCAGGAAATCAGAAGACGCTTACTTCTTGAGAGGAGAGCAATGTCCAGTCTCGATAAAATAGTGAAGAGTAGGGACATCAGACTGGCAACAAAGATCCATTGCCTAGTCAAAGCCATGGTCTTCCCTGTAGTAGTCACCTACGGATGTGAGAGCTGGACCTTAGGGAAGGCTAAGCGAAGGAAGAGAGATGCTTTTGAGCTGTGGTGTTGGAGGAAAGTGCTGAGAGTGCCTTGGACTGCGAGAAGATCCAACCAGTCCATCCTCCAGGAAATAAATCCCGGCTGCTCACTGGAGGGAAGGAGACTAGAGACAAAGTTGAAGTCCTTTGAATGCCACATCATGAGGAGACAGGAAAGCCTAGAGAAGGGAATGATGCTGGGGAAAGTGGAAGGCAAAAGGAAGAGGGGCCGACCAAGGGCAAGATGGATGGATGGCATTCTTGAAGTGACTGGACTGACCTTGAAGGAGCTGGGGGTGGTGACGGCCGACAGGGAGCTTTGGCGTGGTCTGGTCCATGAGGTCACGAAGAGCCGGAGACGACTGAACGAATGAACAACAACAACACATGAGACAGAGCACGATGGACAAGAATACAGATGCAGAGGTGTCTTGTTCTGCTCCACAGTCACACAAGGTGTGGGATTCTTTCAGGTTTGAATGCATGCAGGCTTTGAAACAGGAACTGACTGTGCTCCACTTGAACAGAAAGAGCAGGGGGGGGGGCAGCTCTCTCCCTCGCCCCTCCCTCCTAACTAGAGAGAGAGGGAGAGGGAGGAAAGGAGAGAAGGAGCCCGAGAGCTGCTAGGATGAGCGCCTCGGCGGCTACCGGGGTCTTCGTCTTGTCCCTCTCTGCCATCCCGGTCACTTACCTTTTCAACACCTTGGCAGCCAGCGGCAGGTAAGGAAGGATCCCCACTCAGTCCACAAAAGAAGAGAGGAAAGGGAGAAGAGAAGAAAGGGCTGGGTGGGAAGAGAGCTGCTGGGGGCACCATCACCATCCTCAGGATTGATGAGAAGCAGGCATGGGCAAACTGGAGCCCTCCAGGTGTTTTGAACTTCAACTCCCACAATTCCTAGCAGCCTACCGGCTGCTAGGAATTGTGGGAGTTGAAGTCCAAAACACCTGGAGGGCTCCAGTTTGCCCATACCTGGTTGAGACTCTATAAGACATTCTTTGAGCAAAATGTGTTGTAGGCTGTTCCTCCCTCAAAAACAAAGTTTTGGAAGTTTTATCAACTTTTTCCCCATGTGTTTATGATTTTATGAGCCAACTAGCTGACCCCCCCTGCTGTGGCCAATTTTCCCTCCCTCTTTCTCTTCTTTCTTTCTCTCCTTCCTTCTTTCTCTTCCTCTTCCCTTCCTTCCCCTCTTTTCTTTCCCTTCCTCTTTTCCCACTTTCATAGAATCACAGAGTTGGAAGAGACCTCATGGGTCATCCAGTCCAACCCCTTTCTGCCAAGAAGCAGGAAAATTGCATTCAAAGCACCCCTGACAGATGGCCATCCAGCCTCTGTTTAAAAGCTTCCAAAGAAGGAGTCTCTGCCACACTCCGAGGCAGAGAGTTCCACTGCTGAACGGCTCTCACAGTTAGGAAGTTCATCCTGGAGTTGGAAGAGACCTCATGGGCCATCCAGTCCAACCCCTTTCTGCCAAGAAGCAGGAAAATTGCACTCAAAGCACCCCCAACAGATGGCCATCCAGCCTCTTGTTTAAAAGCTTCCAAAGAAGGAGCCTCTGCCACACTCCGAGGCAGAGAGTTCCACTGCTGAACAGTTCTCACAGTCAGGAAGTTCATCCTGGAGTTGGAAGAGACCTCATAGGTCATCCAGTCCAACCCCATTCTGCCAAGAAGCAGGAAAATTGCGCTCAAAGCACCCCCGACAGATGGCCATCCAGCCTCTATTTAAAAGCTTTCAAAGAAGGAGCCTCTACCACACTCCCAGGGCAGAGAGTTCCACTGCTGAACAGCTCTCACAGTTAGGAAGTTCATCCTGGAGTTGGAAGAGACCTCATGGGCCATCCAGTCCAACCCCTTTCTGCCAAGACTCAGGAAAATTGCACTCAAAACACCTCCGACAGATGGCCATCCAGCCTCTGTTTAAAAGCTTCCAAAGAAGGAGCCTCTGCCACACTCTGGGGCAGAGAGTTCCACTGCTGAATAACTCTCACAGTCAGGAAGTTCGTCCTGGAGTTGGAAGAGACCTCATGAGCCATCCAGTCCAACTCCCTGCCAAGACGCAGGAAAATTGCACTCGAAGCACACCCGACAGATGGCCATCCAGCCTCTGTTTAAAAGCTTCCAAAGAAGGAGCCTCTACTACACTCCGGGGCAGAGAGTTCCACTGCTGAACGGCTATAAAATTGGCTACAATGTATAAGAATTTGGACAATAACTGTTGGAAGTGTAAATTCCATGAAGGTTCATTTTACCACATGTGGTGATCTTGCAGTAAAACAAAGGAATATTAGAAAATGATACATACAGAATGTGGGGAAAAAATGAATATAAAATTCCCCATGCACCCAGAACTTTATTTGCTAGAAATGTTTGATGCAGAGATATTTAGAATCATAGAATCAAAGAGTTGGAAGAGACCTCATGGGACATCCAGTCCAACCCCATTCTGCCAAGAAGCAGAAAAAATTGCATTCAAAGCACCCCTGACAGATGGCCATCCAGCCTCTGTTTAAAAGCTTCCAAAGAAGGAGCCTCCACCACACTCCGGGGCAGAGAGTTCCACTGCTGAACAGCTCTCACAGTCAGGAAGTTCATCCTGGAGTTGGAAGAGACCTCATGGGCCATCCAGTCCAACCCCCTGCCAAGACGCAGGAAAATTGCACTCAAAGCACTCCCGACAGATGGCCATCCAGCCTCTGTTTAAAAGCTTCCAAAGAAGGAGCCTCTACCACACTCCGGGGCAGAGAGTTCCACTGCTGAACAGCTCTCACAGTCAGGAAGTTCTTCCTAATGTTCAAATGGAATCTCCTCTCTTGTAGTTTGAAGCCATTGTTCCGCAACCTAGACTCCAGGGCAGCAGAAAACTAGTTCGCTCCCTCCTCCCTATGACTTCCTCTCACATACTTATACATGGCTATCATGTCTCTTCTCAGCCTTCTCTTCTTCAGGCAAAACATGCCCAGCTCTTTAAGCCGCTCCTCATAGGGCTTGTTCTCCAGACCGTTGATTTGCTCCCTCCTCCCTATGACTTCCTCTCATGTATTTATACATGGCTATCATGTCTCTTCTCAGCCTTCTCTTCTTCAGGCAAAACATGCCCGGCTCTTTAAGCCACTCCTCATAGGGCTTGTTCTCCAGACCCTTGATTTGCTCCCTCCTCCCTCTGACTTCCTCTCACGTATTTATACATAGCTATCATGTCTCTTCTCAGCCTTCTCTTCTTCAGGATAAACATGCCCAGCTCTTTAAGCTGCTCCTCATAGGGCTTGTTCTCCAGACCCTTGATCATTTTAGTCGCCCTCCTCTGGACACATTCCAGCTTGTCAGTATCTCTCATCAATTGTGGTGCCCAGAATATTCCAGGTGTTCTGGAATATTTTTCCATTCTCTATCTATTCTTGGACTGCAACTCCCAGCAGTCCTCCTGATTGATCTGCCTACCTACATATCTATCACTGTCTAATCTATCTATCTGGATGATTGCTGGGAGTTGCAGTCCAGGAATAGGAAATTGGAAATACACAGGGATTGGGATGCTGTCAAAGAAGTCCAAGGAGAAGAACGCTTGTAGCTTGGAAACAGTATTTTTATGAGTGATGGTCACTTGTTGGCCTTATAAGTGTCTTGTGTCCAAATTTGGTGTCAATTTGTCCAGTGGTTTTTGAGTTATGTTAATCGCACAAATGAACATTACATTTTTATTTATGTAGATTTTTTTGTCGTGTCAAGAGTGACCTGAGAAAGTGCAAGTTGCTTCTGGTGTGAGAGAATTGGCCGTCTGCAAGGACGTTGCCCAGGGGACGCCCGGATGATTTGATGTTTTATCATCCCTGTGGGAGGCTTCTCTTATGTCCCCGCATGAGGAGCTGGAGCTGATAGAGGGAGCTCATCCGCCTCTCCCCGGATTCGAACCTGCGACCTGTCGGTCTTCAGTCCTGCCGGCACAGGGGTTGAACCCACTGCACCACTCTGGGCTCCATATATAGATCATTTGTTGTTATTTGTTTATCATGTCAGAAGCGAATTGAGGATACAGTTATAATGTATTTAGAAACACAAACAAAGTTAAAAATTTGGTGTTATATTAGGTTTGCTTTTACTAGAAGCTGGTCACTTGGAGTGCCTCTGGTTTCACTGTAAGAAGGTCCTCCATGGTGCATGTGGCAGGGCTCAGGTCGCATTGCAGCAGGTGGTCAGTGGTGTGCTCCTCTCCACACTCGCATGTCGTGGACTCCACTTTGTGGCCCCATTTCTGAAGGTTGGCTCTGCATCTCGTGGTGCCAGAGCACAGTCTGTTCAGCGCCTTCCAAGTCTCCCAGTTTTCTGTGTGCCCAGGGGGGAGTCTCTCATTTGGTATCAGCCATTGGTTGAGGTTCTGGGTTTTAGCCTGCCACTTTTGGACTCTTGCTTGCTGAGGTGTTCCTGCGAGTATCTCTGTAGTCCTTAGGAAGATATTTCTTGATATAAGGCATTGGCTTGCTGGATGATATCCAAACAGAGGATGGGCTGGAAATGTCACTGCCTTGGTCCTTTCATTACTGGCTGCTACTTCCCAACAGATGTCGGGTGGTGCAACACCAGCTAAACAGTGTAATTTCTCCAGTGGTGTAGGGCGCAGAAAAGCCTCCCTGCAAGATTGCAACATATCTGGGCATCCCCTGAGCAACGTCTTTGTAGACGGCTGATTCACTCACACCAGAAGTGACTAAAAGCGACTTGCAGCAGAGCCAAGTATGAAGTGACATATAATCCAGGAACAAAAGTCAGGTCATGTACAAAAGTCAGGTCATGTACTCCCGCTTGCTGAGGTTATGTTATAATATTTAATTATATTATTATAATAATTATATTAATAATTATAATAATATAATTATATAATAATATTTATTTATTTATTTATTTATTTGCTTTATTTCTATACCGCATATTTCAGCCCAGACAGGCGACTCTATGCGGTTTACATGATACAAATTATTAACAGTGTCAGTGCAATTAAAACGCAACACGTGCGACAAACAGGATCAACAACATCAATCCACAACAGTTAACAAAACAGAACAGGACAGTCAACACACACAACATAACGCCTCAGTGAAATCAGATCCGTTCTCATAATCCTTGTGCCATTCCTATGTTCCATTTACCGTCTTCCTTGATTGATTGCACTGTTCAACCAAACGCCTGTTCATAAAGCCAGGTCTTAACCTTTTTCCTAAACGCCAGCAACGAAGGTGCCTGTCTGATGTCTGCCGGCAAGGCATTCCATAGCCGAGGGGCCACCACTGAGAAGGCCCTGTCTCTCGTCCCTGCCAAGCGCGCCTGTGATGCATCATCATCATCATCATCATCATCATCATCATCATCTTTATTTATACCCTGCCACCATCTCCCCGTAGGAGCCCCCGGTGGCGCACTGGGTTCAATCCCTGTGCCGGCAGGACTGAAGACCGACAGGTCGCAGGTTCAAATCCGGGGAGAGGCGGATGAGCTCCCTCCATCAGCTCCAGCTCCTCATGCGGGGACATGAGAGAAGCCTCCCACAAGGATGATAAAAACATCAAATCATCCAGGCGTCCCCTGGGCAGCGTCCTTGCAGATGGCCAATTCTCTCATACCAGAAGCAACTTGCAGTTTCTCAAGTTGCTCCTGACACGATAAAAAAAATAAATCTCCCCGTAGTGTTATTACAAATTAGTCTGGGCAAAATCCTGTGATCTGGAGCTGAATTATGTTCCTGGTGTGGCTCCAGCCTCGGTCATGCTGAAACTGACTGAGTTTAATGGGAAAAAGTATACAGATGGACAAGAATAACTAGGAATGAGTAGAACCCCAGGTTTGCCTTTTGTGTGTGTGTGTCAGGAGTGACTTGAGAAATTGCAAGTCGCTTCTGGTATGAGAGAATTGGCCATCTGCATGGATGTTGCCCAGGGGACACCTGGATGTTTTGATGTTTTACCATCCTTCTCTTATGTCCTCTCATGGGGACATGGAGCTGACAGAGCATTCATTCAAGTTATCATTGGGGACACTTTTGGATGCCTAAATTTTACAGGATTTCCAGTCCCATTATCCACACAGTGTAAGTGAAACCCACGAGTGGAGAAGACTATGGCATTGAAACAAAATCAATAATGAATGTTGTTGTTCATTTGTTCAGTCGTTTCTGACTCTTCGTGACCTCATGGAGCAGCCCATGCCAGAGCTCCCTGTCGACCGTCACCACCCCCAACTCCTTCAAGGTCAAACCAGTAACTTCAAGGACACCATCCATCCATCTTGCCCTTGGTTGGCCCCTCTCCCGTTTTCCTTAATAAAAATAATAATAATAAACTTTTATTTATACCCCGCTACCATCTCCCGCAGGACTTGGTGCAGCTTACAAGAGGCTGAGCCCAAAATACATCAGAACAAAAAACATAACCACAACATAACCTTCCCTTTTCCCCAACATAATTGTCTTCTCTAAGCTTTCCTTTCTTCTCATGATGTGGGCAAAGTACTTCATCTTGGCCTCTCAATAATGAATACATCTGGACAGATTAGAGAGATGGGCCAAAACTAACAAAATGAAGTTCAACAGTGACAAATGCAAGATACTCCACTTTGGCAGGAAAAACGAAATGCAAAGATACAGAATGGGGGACGATGCCTGGCTCGAGAGCAGTACGTGTGAAAAAGATCTTGGAGTCCTCATGGGGAGGAAGGTGAACATGAGCCAGGAATGTGATGCGGCGGCAAAAAAAGCCAATGGGATTTTGGCCTGCATCAATAGGAGCATAGTGTCTAGGTCCAGGGAAGTCATGCTCCCCGTGCTCTATTCCGCTTTGGTTAGACCACACCTGGAATATTATGTCCAATTCTGGGCACCACAATTCAAGAGAGATATTGACAAGCTGGAATGTGTCCAGAGGAGGGCGACTAAAATGATCAAGGGTCTGGAGAACAAGCCCTATGAGGAGCGGCTTAAGGAGCTAGGCATGTTTAGCCTGAAGAAGAGAAGGCTGAGAGGAGAGATGATGAGAGCCATGTATAAATATGTGAGAGGAAGCCACAGGGAGGAGGAGGGAGCAAGCTTGTTTTCTGCTTCCCTGGAGTCTAGGACGCAATGGGACAATGGCTTCAAACTACAAGAAAGGAGATTCCACCTGAACACGAGGAACATCTTCCTGACTGTGAGAGCCATTCAGCAGTGGAACTCTCTGCCCCGGAGTGTGGTGGAGGTTCCTTCTTTGGAAGCCTTTAAACAGAGGCTGGATGGCCATCTGTCAGGGGTGCTTTGAATGCAATATTCCTGCTTCTTGGCAGAATGGGGTTGGACTGGATGATTGCCCAGGAGGTCTCTTCCAACTCTTTGATTCTATGATTCTATGATTCTACATCTGTTTTTTCCTGCCTCTTGCTCCTGTATTTGGGACTTAAGTGTTGCATTTTAAGTTCTGTAGATGCGGGAAATGCCAGCCACCCTTTTTTCTGATGCCATGTGTGGACACCGCCTCTGGGGAAACTCTGAGCAAATAGTGGAGAGAGAGAAGGCACAGTTCTTTGGGCTGCTTGCATAAGTTGAGGTCGTATTTTTAGAAGCTGTTCTCTCCCTGCCTGCGAGGGACATTATGTGGAGAGAAGAACAACAATAGCTAACAGCTGCTTTCTACAGAGGAAGTGCCAGGGCATTCATCTATCAAAGACAAGTGCCAGGGGCCTGGCTGGTTTAGAAGAAGTCATATGCCTTCTGACCTGGAAACCGATATGCTTTAACACAAGCGGGTTGGCTGCCAGGTCCCTGTCAAGGGTGGGCATCACGGGGCTCCTTGCAGGACCTGTCCTCAATACTCTGTGGCTGATTTCAATGCATCTCTCCAAACCTGTTAGCAGTTCGAAAAAATGCAAATGTGACTAAGATCAATAGGTACCGCTCTGGCAGGAAGGTAACAGGGCTCCATGCAGCCATGCTGGCCACATGACCTTGGAGGTGTCTATGGACAACGTCGGCTCTTTACCTTTCTGTGTATTTCGTTATTTCAAGGCATTTAATGTTTGCCTTTGTGTTTGTGTATGCTGGAATCATCCCAGAGTCCCCTCGGGGAAATAGGGCGGAATACAATTATTATTATTATTATCATCATCATCATCATCATCATCACCATCATCATCATCATCATCATCATATCAGTTCAAAAACATGCAAATATGAGTAGATCAATAGGTACTGCTCTGGCAGGAAGGTAACAGGGCTCCATGCAGCCATGCCGGCCACATGACCTTGGAGGTGTCTATGGACAACGTCGGCTCTTTACCTTTCTGTGTATTTCGTTATTTCAAGGCATTTAATGTTTGCCTTTGTGTTTGTGTATGCTGGAATCATCCCAGAGTCCCCTCGGGGAAATAGGGCGGAATACAATTTTTATTATTATTATTATCATCATCATCATCATCATCATCATCATCATCATCACCATCATCATCATCATCATCATATCAGTTCAAAAACATGCAAATATGAGTAGATCAATAGGTACTGCTCTGGCAGGAAGGTAACAGGGCTCCATGCAGCCATGCCGGCCACATGATCTTGGAGGTGTCTATGGACAACGTCGGCTCTTTACCTTTCTGTGTATTTCGTTATTTCAAGGCATTTAATGTTTGCCTTTGTGTTTGTGTATGCTGGAATCATCCCAGAGTCCCCTCGGGGAAATAGGGCGGAATACAATTTTTATTATTATTATTATCATCATCATCATCATCACCATCATCATCATCATCATATCAGTTCAAAAACATGCAAATATGAGTAGATCAATAGTATTTCCCCTCGGGGAAATAGGGCGGAATACAAATGTATTATTATTATTATTATTATTATTATTATTATTATCATCATATCAGTTCAAAAACATGCAAATATGAGTAGATCAATAGGTACCGCTCTGGCAGGAAGGTAGCAGGGCTTCATGCAGCCATGCCAGCCACATGATCTTGGAGGTGTCTATGGACAATGTCGGCTCTTCGGTTTGGAAATGGAGATGAGCACCAACCTCCAGAGTCGGACACGACTGGGCTTAATGTTAGGGGAAAACCTTTACCTATTATTATTATTATTATTATTATTATTATTATTCTGACACAAAAACACAGTATGTCACAACAAATGAGATCGATATGCTGGATTTCGTATTATTATTATTATTATTATTATTATTATTATTATTATTATTATAAACACAACAAGATGAGTCCACAGTAGACACTCTTCTGGCTGTTGTATTGGATCACACGTCGGACCCTTCCCAAGTGTCTAGGACTGTGTGATGTATTGGCAAATAATGTGTGCAGATCCCAGTAAGGTGGCCTTCTGCAGCTGGCCGATGGTAATTTTGTCAGCACGGATTTTTGTGTTTAAGTGCAGGCCAAGGTCTTTAGGCACTACACCCAGTGTGCCGATCACCACTGGGACCACTTTTACAAGCTTGTGCCAGAGTCTTTGCAGTTCGATCTTTAAATCCTCATAATGTGTCAGCTTTTCCAGTTGTTTGTCTTCAATCCATGCAGTCATGCCGGCCACATGACCTTGGAGGTGTGTATGGACAACGCCGGCTCTTCGGCTTAGAATTGGAGATGAGCACCAGTCTCCAGAGTCAGACACGACTGGGCTTAATGTCAGGGAAAACCTATTATTATTATTATTATTATTATTAGAAACACCACAAGATGAGTCCACAGTAGGCACTCTTCTGGCTGTTGTATTGGATCACACGTCGGACACTTCTCAAGTGTCTAGGACTGTGTGATGTATCGGCAAAAAATGCGTGCAGATCCCAGTAAGGTGGCCTTTTGCAGCTGGCCGATGGTGATTTTGTCAGCACAGATTTTTGTGTTTAAGTGCAGGCCAAGGTCTTTAGGCACTGCACCCAGTGTGCCGATCACCACTGGGACCACCTTGACTGGCTTGTGCCAGAGTTTTTGCAGTTCGATCTTTAAATCCTCATATCGTGTCAGTTTTTCCAGTTGTTTGTCTTCAATCCATGCAGTCATGCCGGCCACATGACCTTGGAGGTGTCTATGGACAACGCTGGCTCTTCGGCTTAGAAATGGAGATGAGCACCAACCCCCAGAGTCAGACACGACTGGATTTAACATCAGGGAAAACCTTTACCTTAAACCTGTTCCTCTTCCTCTTTGTTGCTGCTGCCTGCTCGCACACTCTCTCCAGTCATATGAGCAGCAGCTGGAGCAGGAAAGAAGAAGGATATTGCATCAGTTTCCATTTCCCTTTCTTCCTTATTCTGGATTTGGACTGTGGTATTGCTTGGTATATAGAGGGAGAAGAGCTTGTAAAGAATGACATGCCAGATAGAATCGTCAAATTGGTATAGACTGCTGGAGCCACCCAGTTCAAACCCATTCTGCCATGCAAAGATGCATAGTGTACTTACTTATTACTTACTTACTCAAGCGATCCCTCATTGTCTGAGTTGGATTGTCTTCCAAGATTGGTGTCTTGGCGGTGGGTCTGTAGGCGACTGTGGAGCCCTATTCTTGACCTGCATGTTCTCCCGCAGTGAGGGCATCGGTTTCCAGGTGGAAGGTGGTCCCGGTTGGGGTTGGCTTGACGAGCCTTCCTCTTGGCACATTTCTCTCTTTCACCCTCCATTCGTGCCTCTTCAAATGCTACAGCATTGCTGGTCACAGCTGACCTCCAGCTGGAGCACTCAAGGGCCAGGGCTTCCCAGTTCTCAGTGTCTATGCCAGAGTTTTTAAGGTTGGCTTTGAGCCCATCTTTCAATCTCTTTTCCTGCCCACCAACATTCCGTTTTTCATTCTTAAGTTCGGAGAAGAGCAACTGCTTTGGGAGACGGTGGTCGGGCATCCGAACAATGTGGCCGGTCCAGCAGAGTTGATGGCGGAGGACCATCACATCAGTGCTGGTGGTCTTTGCTTCTTCCAGCACGATGACATTTGTCCGCTTGTCTTCCCAAGAGAGTTGTAGGATTTTTCAGAGGCAACGCTGATGGAGCCACCCAGTCCAAACCCCTTCTGCCGTGCAAAGATGCACAGTGTATGCCACTGCTGAACATCTCCTTGCACCAGGAAGTTTTCCCTGATGTTTATCTTTTTCCCCCTGCAGTTTGAATCCATTACTTCATGTGCTAGTATCTGGAGCAGCAGGAAGCAAGCTTGCTCCCTCTTCAAGGTGACATCCTTTCCAATACTTAAACGTGGCTATCGTGCCGCCTCTTAGGTCCCTTCCACATAATAATAATAATAATAATAATAATAATAATAATAATAATAATAATTCAGTTCTTGTGGGTTTTTTTGGGATATATGGCCATGTTCTAGAGGCATTTCTCCTGACGTTTCGCCTGCATCTATGGCAGGCTTCCTCAGACCTCTGAGGAAGCCTGCCATAGATGCAGGCGAAACGTCAGGAGAAATGCCTCTAGAACATGGCCATATATCCCAAAAAAACCCACAAGAACTGAGTGATTCCGGCCATGAAAGCCTTCGACAATACAATAATAATAATAATATTGTCGAAGACTTTCATGGCCGGGATCACTGGGTTGTTGTAGGTTTTTCCAGGCTATATGGCCAGGTTCTGGAGGCAATTTTTCTCCTGACGTTTCGCCTGCATCTGTGGCAAGCATCCTCAGAGTTAATGAGGTCTGTTGGAAGTAGGAAAAATGGGTTTATATATCTGTGGCGCTTCCAGACCATTGAATGCAAATCAAGGTGATCAGCTGAAACATTACCCTGGTCATTCCACAGATATATAAACCCATTTTTCCTACTTCCAACAGACCTCATTACCTCTGAGGATGCTTGCCACAGATGCAGGCGAAATGTCAGGAGAAAAATTGCCTCCAGAACATGGCCATATAGACCGGAAAAACCTACAACAACCCAATAATAATAATCTTTATTTATACCCCGCCACCATCTCCCCAAAGGGGAATTGGAAGTGGCTTACACGAGGCCAAGCCCAAGCTGGAATGTGTCCAGAGGAGGGCGACTAAAATGATCAAGGGTCTGGAGAACAAGCCCTATGAGGAGCGGCTTAGGGAACTGGGCATGTTTAGCCTGAAGAAGAGAAGGCTGAGAGGGGATATGATAGCCATGTATAAATATGTCAGAGGAAGCCACAGGGGAGGAGGAGGGAACAAGCTTGTTTTCTGCTTCCTCAGAGAGTAGGACACGGAACAATGGCTTCAAACTACAAGAGAGGAGATTCCATCTGAACATGAGGAAGAACTTCCTGACTGTGAGAGCCGTTCAGCCGTGGAACTCTCTGCCCCGGAGTGTGGTGGAGGCTCCTTCTTTGGAAGCTTTTAAGCAGAGGCTGGATGGCCATCTGTCAGGGGTGATTTGAATGCAATATTCCTGCTTCTTGGCAGAATGGGGCTGGACTGGATGGCCCAGGAGGTCTCTTCCAACTCTTTGATTCTAGGATTCTATGATACATTACAGCAAAATAAAATATAAATAACAAAAATAACATCACAATAACATAAATAAACCATTCAATTTAAATAAATAATGGAAAATAACATAATGGAAAATCAAACACAGTGCATGACACAAAATGATAAAATGATAAAATGATAAAACACAACTGAATAAAATCCCACATTATTTGCTTTGAACTGGAATATATGGCAGCCTGGACTCAGATAACTTAGGGGCCTTCCACACAGCCCTATATCCCAGAATATTGAGGCAGAAAATTCCACAATATCTGCTTTGAACTGGGGGCCCTTCCACACAGCTCTGTACCCTAGAATATCAAGGCAGGAAATCCCACATTATCTGAGTGTGGACAAAGTTGTAGTTGTTGTTCATTCGTTCAGTCGCCTCCGACTCTTCGTGACCTCATGGACCAGTCCACGCCAGAGCTCCCTGTCGGCTGTCACCACCCCCAGTTCCTTCAAGGTCAGTCCAGTCACTTCAAGGATGCCATCCATCCCTCTTGCCCTTGGTCGGCCCCTCTTCCTTTTGCCTTCCACTTTCCCCAGCATCATTGTCTTCTCTAGGCTTTGCTGTCTCCTCATGATGTGGCCAAAGGACTTCAACTTTGTCTCTAGTCTCCTTCCCTCCAGTGAGCAGTCGGGCTTTATTTCCTGGAGGATGGACTGGTTGGATCTTCTCGCAGTCCAAGGCACTCTCAGAACTTTCCTCCAACACCATAGTTCAAAAGCATCGATCTTCCTTCGCTCAGACTTCCCAAAGATAACCCAGTTCAAAGCAGATATTGTGGGATTTTCTGCCTTAATATTCTGAGATATAGGGCTGTGGGATATAGGGCATTGTGTAAGGGCCCAAACCTTCTCTTGTCACAGACTTTTGAGGCAAAGACCTAAAAACAACGCACAATCGCAAAACAATTCCCAAAACTTTGAGAAGCAAGCCGGTGCTTCATTTTCTGGTTTGTACAACTCAAAAAATCTTATTTTCCCCATCTTTTTTCCTCTGTTTTGTTTTTAATGCAGTTCCTGGCTGATTGTAACGTTCGGATCGTTGATTCTGCTCTTAGTAGGTGTAGCAGCTCGGTTTTTGGTGAAAAGAAAGCCACCACGAGACCCACTATTTTATGGTATGTATATGATACAAGTGAAAATAGGAGCAGCTTACAAAGAGCTATTGTATGAGAGTATTCTGTGACTCAGCTTACTGGAAAAACTTATGACTGAACTATATTGCTAGCTTTTACTAGACCAGGCATGGGCAAACTTGGGCCTTCCAGGTGTTTTGGACTTCAACTCCCACAATTCCTAACAGCCTCAGGCTGTTAGGAATTGTGGGAGTTGAAGTCCAAAACACCTGGAAGGCCCAAGTTTGCTCATGCCTTCTGTAGCTCATGGTTATGTTTGCTTTATTTCTGTCTAGTCTGTCAGAACTGTAAAAGAGGAAAGGAAGGAAAGTTAGAAAAGGAAGGAAGGAGAGAAGGAAAGAAAAAAGGGAAAGAAGGAAGGAAAGAGGGAGCGAAGGAAGGGGGGAGATGTAGAGAAAGAGGGAGGGAAAGAGGGAAAGCGAGAAGGAAGAAAAGAGAAACAGCAGAAGAGAAAGAAAAGGGGGAAAGAAGGAAAGAGATAGAGAAGGAAGAAAGAAGAGAAGGAAAGACAGGAAGGAAGGAAAGAGGGAGTGAAGGAAGGAGGGAAAGAAGGAGAGAAAGAGGGAAGGTTGGCCACAGCAACGCATGGCGGGTACAGCTAGTATATCTATATAAATAAAAATGTAATGTTCGTTAGTGGGATTAACAGAACTCAAAAACCGCTGGATGAATTGACACCAAATTTGGACACAAGTCACCTAACAACCCAATGTATGTCCTTCACTCAAAAAAATTGATCTTGTCATTTGGGAGTTGTAGTTGCTGGGATTTATAGTTCACCTACAATTAAAGTGCATTCTGAACACCACCAACTATGGAATTGAACCAAACTTGGCACACAGTTCTCCCATGACCAACAGAAGGGTTTGGTGGGCAGTGTCCTTTGGTTTTGGAGTTGTAGTTCACCTACATCCAGAGATTACTGTGGACTCAAACAATGATGGATCTGGATGAAACTCTACATGAATACTCAATATGGCCAAAATGTGAACTGGTGGAGTTTGGGGGAAATAGAATGTTGACATTTGGGAGTTGTAGTTGCTGGGATTTATAGTTCACCTACAATCAAAGTGCATTCTGAACACCACCAACTATGGAATGGAACCAAACTTGGCACACAGTTTTCCCATGACCAACAGAAGGGTTTGGTGGGCAGTTTCCTTTGGTTTTGGAGTTGTAGTTCACCTACATCCAGAGATTACTGTGGACTCGAACAATGATGGTTCTGGACTAAACTCTACAGGAATACTCAATATGCCCAAATGTGAACACTGGTGGAGTTTGGGGAAAATAGAATCTTGGCATTTGGGAGTTGTAGTTGCTGGGATTTATAGTTCACCTACAATCACAGAGCATTCTGAACCCCATCAATGATAGAATTGGGCCAAACCTCCCATACAGAATCCCCATGTGGGCCACAGCAATACGTGGCAGGGGATGGCTAGTAAAGACTTAAAATAGTGTATAGCTACTAAAATAATGTATAAATATTAAAATAAATATAGCATCCTTACTTTGCGGATTTTCATTTTTCGCCGGGTAGTCCTGGAACGTAACACCAGCGATATGGACTACTGACCCAAAGGTCATGAGTTCGAAGCCAGCCCGGGTCAGAGTGAGCTCCTGACCAAAATGTGTAGCTTGTTGTCGACCTTTGCAGCCTGAAAGACAGTTGCATCTGTCAAGTAGGAAATTTAGGTACCACTTATGTGGGGAGGCTAATTTAACTGATTTTCGAGGCCATAAAAATCTCCAGGAAGTATGCAAAGAATGAGGAAAGTATTTCATCAGTGTCACAAACGGAGGGTGAAGCAACAGATCCCATGATGGCCAGAAGCTGGAATGTTAAATAGCCTCTGAGTGTCTGTCTATATATGTTGTGTGTCTATGGCATTGAATGTTTGCCATATATATGTACATGTAATCCGCCCTGAGTCCCCTGCGGGGTGAGAAGGGTGGAATATAAATACTGTAAATAAATAAATAAGTGAGGGAACACTGTATATGGAATTCAACGTGTCAATAAAGTGTCCTAATACCTTTTTTTCTTTCCTTATTGCTGCAGTCTATGCCGTGTTTGCTTTCACCAGCATTGTGAACTTGATCATTGGCCTTGAACATGATGGAATAATAGATGGATTCATGACACATTACTTGAAAGAGGTATGTGGCCGTGCAACCTGACGATTATGGATCTCAGATAACAGGTCTTTTTGCAAACTGTAATGTGCCAAAAAAAAAAAAGAAAGAAAGAAAGAACTCTTCTTATATTTGTATCTTATGGATGTTGTTAGGTTTCTTCCTTCCTTCGAAGGTTGTTTTCATTCAGTCCTTCATCCCTGAAATAATCTCATTTGTTGCTTGGCATGTGCCGATTTTCCACAGGGCGAACCTTATCTGAACACTGCTTATGGCCACATGATCTGCTTTTGGGATGGCTCCGTTCATTATCTGATGTATCTCTTGATGGTGGCAGCGATTGCATGGGAGTAAGCCGGTTTTCTTTTCCTAGCCTTTTAGCTTTCGGGATATTTGTTTCTCTTCCATGCTTTACAATATCAACTCCAACTAAAGGAAAATAAAATAACCTTCCACTTTGGTTTTGCTTAGTTTTGTTTTTATTGGAGGGATAAAGCCTTGAAGGCGCAGGTTCGCAGCTTGGGTGTGACCCTGGACTCATCGTTGAGCCTGGATCCCCAGGTTTCAGCGGTGACCAGGGGAGCATTTGCACAGCTCAGGCTTGTGCGCCAGCTGCGCCCGTATCTCGGGAAGTCTGACTTGGCCACGGTGGTACACGCTCTGGTCACATCCTGCCTTGACTACTGCAACGCTCTCTACGTGGGGCTGCCCTTGAAGACGGCCCGGAAGCTTCAGCTGGTTCAGCGCGCGGCAGCCATGTTACTAACTGGAGCGGGATGCAGGGAGCACACAGCGCCCTTGTTGTCCCAGCTCCACTGGCTGCCGATTTGCTACCGGACCCAATTTAAGGTGCTGGTTTTGGCTTACAAAGCCCTAAACGGCTCCGGCCCAAAATACCTTTCGGACCGCATCTTGGCCTACGAGCCCACGAGGACCTTGAGATCGTCTGGGGAGGCCCTTCTCTCGATCCCGCCCGCCTCACAGGCACGTCTGGCGGGGACGAGGGAGAGGGCCTTCTCGGTGGTGGCCCCCCAGCTGTGGAACACTCTCCCTGCAGACATCAGACAGGCGCCCTCCCTCATGTCCTTCCGAAAAAGCCTTAAGACATGGCTGTTCGAGAAGGCATTTAATTAAGTGCTATAACAATGTGGTAAAGATGACTGGAATGGAACAAGGAATATGAGATTGGTTATGATTCCACTATGAGACGAAGCGGATTATTTAGTGTAACTTGTAATTGTTGTATAGTTAATATGTTGTTTGTAATTGCCTTTTTGTAAATTGCCTTTTATATGTGTTGTACACCGCCATGAGTCGCCCTAAAGGGCTGAGAATGGCAGTTAATAAATGCATCAAATAAATAAATAAATAATAAATAAATAAATAAATAAATAAAGGCTTGATGTATTTATCTGTCCCTTGTTTGAATTAAGGAGCTCCCAGTGGCGCAGTGGGTTAAACCGCTGAGCTGCTGAACTTGCTGATTTGAATCCGGGGAGTGGCATGAGCTCCTGCTGTTTATTTATTTATTTATTTATTTATCTATTTAGCAGTTTTGTATACCGGTCTTCTCACCTCCATCGAGGGACTCAGGCCGGTTTCCAACATCAATATTACAAACAATCATTAAAAACATCATTAAAAAGACATTAAAAGCAAAGTACAGTCATATAATTACAATCGTCAGTCGTCATCATAAATCATTGTTCGTCGACATCCACCCATATCACAGGAACTTGACTCATTCTTCAAATGCCAGTTTCCAGAGCCAATTTTTCACCTGTTTTCTGAACGTCAAGATAGAGGGGGCAGTTCTGATCTCCAGTGGAAGGGAGTTCCAGAGTCGAGGGGCCACCACCGAGAAGGCCCTGTCCCTCGTCCCCACCAGACGTGCTTGTGAGGCCGGTGGGACCGAGAGCAGGACCCCTCCAGACGATCTTAGCAGTCTTGATGGTTCATAGGGCCAGGTAAACTGGGCCGGAGTCGTTTAGGGCTTTATAGGTTAACACCAGCACTTTGAATTGTGCTCGGAAGCTAAATGGCAGCCAGTGGAGCTGGCGCAACAGAGGAGTAGTATGCTCCCTGTACCCCGCTCCTGTTAGCAATCTGGCTGCCGCACGTTGGACTAGTTGAAGCTTCCAGGCAGTCTTCAGAGGCAACCCCACGTAGAGAGCGTTGTAGTAGTCTATACGGGATGTAACCAGAGCGTGGACCACTGTGGCCAAGTCAGACTTCTCAAGGTACGGGCGCAGCTGTCACACAAGTTTTAATTGTGCAAAAGCTCCCCTGACCACTTCTGAAACCTGGGGCTCCAGGCTCAGCGATGAGACCAGGATCACTCCCAAGCTGAGAACCTGCACCTTCAGGGGAGTGTAACCCTGTCAAGCACAGGCTGTAACCCTATGCCCTGTTAGCTCCAGCTCTTGCCAACTTAGCAGTTTGAAAGCATGCAAATGTGGGAAGGTAACAGCGATCCATGCAGTCATCCCGGCCACATGACCTTGGAGGTGTCTATGGACAACGCCAGCTCTTTGGCTTAGAAATGGAGATGATCACCAACCTCCAGAGTCGGACACAACTGGGCTTAATGTTAGGGGAAAACCTTTAACTATTATTATTGTTGTTGTTGTTGTTGTTGTTATTATTATTATTATTAGAAATGGAGATGAGCACCAACCCCCAGAGTCGGCCGCGACTGGTCTTAATGTCAGGAGAAAACCTTCACCTTACCTGTTTGAATTAAAGCAATAATGTCCCATAAATTTTGACCAGTATCTTTGAATTTACATAGTATGCACCGCTTTTAGCAAAATGCTCAAATATTCATAATCTGATTGCCTGGGTTATATGTTTCTGTGCAATTACATTCTATTAGTGCAATTATGCTTTATTTAAGTAGCAGTATGTCATATCAACCTTAATTATTTTCTGGTAATGAGGTTACTACTGTTCATTTTGCATTTCTGATGTTGTGTGATTTTAAATTATGGCATTGAATGTTTACCTTTTTATATGTATGTAAACCACCCTGAGTTCCCTTTGAGGAGAGCGGGCAGTCTAGGAATAAATTATTATTAGTATTATTATTATATACACTAATGGTACATGACATTTGGATTCTTCCGTCGCAGGCAGAATTACCGGACGATTGGCCTCTATTGGCTGGGATCCATCATGATGAGTATCATGGTCTTTGTGCCAGGAAATGTTGTGGGTAAGGGAACATCACTTCATTGACTTTGCTTAGTGGTCTTATTTTCAGGATCTTTCCTTAGATCTGATTATGAGGATGGTCATTTGTGTAGATGTTGAACATGGATGGAGCAAGCACGCTCCCCTGAGGCAGGCCATTCTTCTGTTTCCGCCATCTGCTTCTCTGGCCCTGGAACTCAACAAAGAAGCTCCTGTTTTGTAGCAGGTTTCCTATGAGGCGGGTGAGGTGGTCGTCCTTTGTGATATTATACATTTTTCTCAGGAGGAGGCGGTGGTTCACAGTATCATAGGCTGCTGACAGGTCTATGAAGACAGCTCCTGTGATCTGCTGCCTTTCAAAGCCATCTTCTATGTGCTGAGTCAGGTTCAGCACTTGCGATGTGCAGCTTTTGCCTTTTCTGAAGCTAGCTTGCTGTGGGATCAGACAAGGGTCTATTTTTTCCGTAATTCTATGCAAAATAAGTCTCTCCAGAACTTTGTAGAGGTGGCACAACAGGGAGATTGGTCTGTAGCTTTTTGGGTCATTACGGTCTTTGCCTGGCTTCAAGATGGCGATAACTTTTGCTTTCCTCCAGATTTTGGGGATCTGACAGGATGCAGTGCAGTTGTTCATCAGCTCCAGCAGCCAGCGCCTTGCTTTTGGGCCAAAGTTCTTGATTTGTTCCATCCGTAGATCATCCAAGCCAGCTGCTTTGCCATTTTTACATTTATTGAGAGCCATGTCCAATTCAGTAGATGTAAAGAGTTCATGAAGGTTGTTGTTCTCAATCTCTGGTTGTCTGGCTATTGGTTTCTTTCCTACTTTGGTGGCAAAGTTGGGTTTCCCATTCTTCAAGAGTTGGTGTGCTATCTGGTCTGCCTTTATGTTGGCATGGGTATTAGTTTGTGAGGGGTCGTTATGAGGATGAGCACTATAATTCTTTAACTTTTTGATCAGGGCATGTCTATCCTATTGAATATAATAGGAGCTCAATTCCAAGAAAGTGTTTATAAGACTAAATCCTTGGACTTACTTTTTGCTGCCCATGGATTCAGGAAATTCAGGCATACTTCTGAGTAGACACGTGTCATTGTCACTGTGTGTTGCTTCATGCCGTAGTTCAAAACATATGACCTGCTGTTCATATGTTTTGTTGCCAAACAGGAAAATATGGGACAAGAGTTTGTGCTGCGTCTTTGTTAAGCATCCCGCACATTTGCCTCCCGATATGGGCTGGATTCAATATCTATAATCAACCTCCAGCAACGGGGGACTCATCGGCCAAGGTACTTTATTCCTTTTTATTTTAATTACATGTAAAGAAAATGTAGAGGGAAATTTAGAATGAAGTAAGAGCTGTGATAAGCTGCTGAACGGCTCTCACAGTCAGGAAGTTCTTCCTAATGTTCAGATGGAATCTCCTTCAAACTACAAGAGAGGAGATTCCATCTGAACATTAGGAAGAACTTCCTGACTGTGAGAGCCGTTCAGCAGTGGAACTCTCTGCCCCGGAGTGTGGTGGAGGCTCCTTCTTTGGAAGCTTTTAAGCAGAGGCTGGATGGCCATCTGTCAGGGGTGATTTGAATGCAATATTCCTGCTTCTTGGCAGGGGGTTGGACTGGATGGCCCATGAGGTCTCTTCCAACTCTTTGATTCTATGATTCTATGACTGAAAAAGTATTTGATGGAGAAAGTAATAAGTCATTCCCTCGGTTGTTGTAGGTTTTTCGGGCAATATGGCCATGTTCCAGAAGCATTCTCTCCTGACATTTTGCCTGCATCTATGGCAAGCATCCTCAGGGTTGTGAGGTTCCTCACAACCTCACAACCTCTGAGGATCCTTGCCATAGATGCAGACGAAATGTCAGGAGAGAAGTTAATGTCATAACAAAACAATGCAACAACAAATCTGTATTTTTTTTGGAAGGTGTCACAAAGCTGCTTGATGTTGTTTTTTTGGGGCAACACAATGTTTTTGTTCAGGATGTTACAAGCAACACAGTTCTGAAAACACTTAGGCCCCTTCTTCACTGACATATATACCCCTCTATTCTGCTTTGGTTAGACCACATCTGGAATATTGTTTCCAATTCTGGGCACCACAATTCAAGAGAGATATTAACAAGCTGGAATGTGTCCAGAGGAGGGCGACTAAAATGATCAAGGGTCTGGAGAACAAGCCCTATGAGGAGCGGCTTAGGGAACTGGGCATGTTTAGCCTGAAGAAGAGAAGGCTGAGAGGAGATATGATAGCCATGTATAAATATGTGAGAGGAAGCCACAGGGAGGAGGAGGGAGCAAGCTTGTTTTCTGCTTCCCTGGAGACTAGGACGCGATGGAACAATGGCTTCAAACTACAAGAGAGGAGATTCCATCTGAACATGAGGAAGAACTTCCTGACTGTGAGAGCCGTTCAGCAGTGGAACTCTCTTCCCCGGAGTGTGGTGGAGGCTCCTTCTTTGGAAGCTTTTAAGCAGAGGCTGGATGGCCATCTATCAGGGGTGATTTGAATGCAATATTCCTGCTTCTTGGCAGAATGGGGTTGGACTGGATGGCCCAGGAGGTCTCTTCCAACTCTTTGATTCTTTGATTCTATGATTCTATATAGCAGTGTGGAGTCATATAATCCAGTTCAAAGGAGATGTGGATTATCTGCTTTGATAATATGGAATATATGGCAGTGTAGAAAGGGCATTTGTTGCATTCTGCTGCCAATGTTATGAAGCACTTCTTAAAAGGGAGCATAATTTGATGTGAAAAGGTCTATGATGGGAGGAGGTACGTGTTTATAGTGACGGTGTTCCTTTGGCATGGTTTTTGCGTCCTGTTGTTGTTAGAGCTTTCCTATGCTGGCAGTGTGAAATATCCTGCCTTGGTTTGATTCCAGCCATTCTATTCAGCAGACCCAAACAGATAGCTATTTCCTGTTTATCAAGAGGCAAACATTTTTGGAAGTTATAAAGTGGAAAATTTCAACAGAAAGGAGGAAAGCATAAAAATGAACAAAATCTAACCACCAGAGTGTCGACTTCTTCCGTGATGGTTTCAGAAAACGTGTTCATCGTTGGCAGAAATGTATCCAATTGTCTGGTGGTTATGTGGAAAAGTGAATAGTGGTATTTAAAGAGCACATTCTAAGGATTATTTCTGCGTTTGATTTATTAAAAATATTCCCATCCAAACCCAAGTAACGAAGGTGGAGGCATTACTTTTCATTCAACCCTCGTAACATGCTATAAGACTCTTTCTCTAGTAGCGGACTAATCCAGCTACCACTCTGGAAATTGTATTTCAGGCAATTCAAAAAGCGCAGCAAAAGAGACTTTGGAGAAGACCTTTAGACCTACTGTTGGCGGTCTACTTTGTTTTGGCGACGGGTTTTTGCCTGTTCAGAGGCATGGTAAGTTTTGTTTTTAACAGACCTTAATGACATCAAATGTTTAGTTTCAAAGCAGCGGGAATGTATTGAAAAGGTGTGGTCTTCCTGTTGCTTTCGAATTGTAATACTCACCATCCCCAATTGCTTGCAAAGACAGATGGGAGTTGCTGTCATGAAAGATCTGGAGGTCAGCAAGTGACCAGAGAGTCAGGCTCGATTTACACCGCCATATAATCCAATTTCTGAATCCAGATGCTTTGAACTTGATTATATCAGTCTACACCAGTGTTTCTCAACCTGGGGGTCGGGACCCCTGGGGGGGTCGCAAGAGGGTGTCCAAGGGGTCGCCAAAGACCATCAGAAAACACAGTATTTTCTCTTGGTCATCTGGGTTACGTGTGGAAAGTTAGGTCCAATTCTTTGTTGGTTGGGTTCAGAATGCTCTTTGATTGTAGGTGAACTATAAATCCCAGCAATGACAACTCCCAAATGTTAAGGTCTATTTCCTCCAAACTCTACCAGTGTTCACATTTGGGCATATTGAGTATTCGTGCCAAGATTGGTCCTGATCCATCATTGTTTGAATCCACAGTGCTCTCTGGATGTAGGTGAACTACAACTCCAAAACTCAAGGTCAGTGCCCACCTAGCCCTTCCAGTATTTTCTGTTAGTCATGGGAGTTCTGTATGCCAAGTTTGGTTCAATCGTTGGTGGAGTTCTGAATGCTCTTTGATTGGAGGTGAACTATAAATCCCAGCAAGTACAACTCCCAAATGCCAAGGTCTATTTCCCCCAAACGCCACTACTTTTCACATTTGGGAATATTGAGTATTTGTGCCAAATTTGGTCCTGATCCATCATTGTTTGAGTCCACAGATGTAGGTGAACTACAACTCCCTTACTCAAGATCCATGCCCACCAAACCCTGCTAGTGTTTTCTGTTGGTCATGGGAGTTCTGTGTGCCAAGATTGGTTCAGTTCTATCATTGGTGGAGATCAGAATGCTCTCTGATTGTAGATGAACTATAAATCCCAGCAAGTACACATCTCAAATGATAAAACCAGTCCCTCTCCCCAACCCCACTAGTATTCAAATTTGGGCATATTGCGTATTTGTGCCAAATTTGGTCCAGTGAATGAAAATACATCCTGCATATTGGATATTTACATTACGATTCATAACAGTAGCAAAATTACATTTATTTATTTATTTATTTATTTGCTTTACTTGTATACCGCTGTTTCTCAGCCTAACAGGCGACTCAACGCGGTTTACAACAAGAATAAAAATCAACAACGATATACAATATAAAACCACAAGAGCATAATATACAATATTAACACAACAATAGATAACACAATTTATGAAGTAACAATGAAAATAATTTTATGTTTGGGGGTCACCACAACACGAGGAACTGTATTAAGGGGTCGCGGCATTAGGAAGGTTGAGAAACACTGGTCTACACTGTCATATGATCCATTTCAAAGCACATCATCTGGATTCAGAAACTGAATTATATGTCAGTGTGGATGGGGCCTCAGAGGCCGAACCCCACCTTTCTTCCTACAAGCTGAGATAATTGATTCATTTGCTTCCCTTTCAAATCCAGGAATCCCTTGGGCAGGGTTTCTCAACCTTCCTAATACAGTTCCTCATGGTATGGTGACCCCTCAACCATAAAATTATTTTCGTTGCGACTTCAGAACTGTCATTTTGCCCCTGTTATGAATTGTAATGTAAATATCTGATATGCAGGATGTATTTTCATTCACTGGACCACATTTGGCACATATACCCAATACGCCCAAGTTTGAATACTGGTGGGGTTGGGGTGGGGATTGATGTTGTCATTTGAGAGTCGCTAGGATTTATAGTTCCCCTACCATCAAAGAGCACTCTGAACTCCACCAACGATGGAAATGAACCAAACCTGGCACACAGAACTCCCATGACCAACAGAAAATACTGGAAGGGTTTGGTTGACCTTGAGTTTTGGAGTTGTGGTTCACCTACATTCAGAGAGCACTGTGGACTCTAAGAATGATGGATCTGGACCAAACTTGGCACAAATACTCAATATGCTCAAATGTGAACACTGTGTGGAGTTTGGGGAAAATAGACCTTGACATTTGGGAGTTGTAGTTACTGGGATTTATAGTTCACTTAAAATCAAAGAACATTCTGAACCCCACCAACAATAAAATTGGGCCAAACTTCCCACACAGAACCCCCATGACCAACAGAAAATACTGTGTTTTCTGATGGTCTTTGGCAACCCACCTGACACCTCCTCATGACCCCTGCAGGGGTCCCGACCCCCAGGTTGAGAAACACTGCCCTTGGGGGAAGAGTAGCGTACAAACAAGGCAAATGTCATACACTTCTACAGAAACTGTCACATTACTCTGCAGAGATAAACATAACACAGCACCATCCTGTACTTTAAAAACCTAATATATTGTCGAACGTTTTCACAGCCGGAATCACTGGGTTGCTGTGAGTTTTCTAGGCTTTATGGCCATGTTCCAGAAGCATTATCTCCTGATGTTTTGCCCACATCTATGGCAGGCATCCTCAGAGGTTGTGAGGTCTGTTGGAAACTCGGAAAGTGGGGTTTTAGCATATCTGTGCAATGTCCAAGGTAGGAGAAAAAAAACTTTTGTATGTTAGAGGCAAATGTGAATATTGCGACTGGTCAGCTTGATTAGCATTTAATGGCCTTGCAGCTGCAAATCCTGGCTGCTCCCAGCCTGGGGGAATCCTTTGTTGGGAGATGTTAGCTGGCCCTGGTTTTTTCATATCTGGAATTCCCCTGTTTTTTGAGTGTTGCTCTCTACTTACTGTCCTGATTTTAGAATTTTTTAATACTGGTAGCCAGATTTTGTTCATTTTCGTGGTTTCTTCCTTTCTGTTGAAATTGTCCACCTGCTTGTGGATTTTAATGGCTTCTCTGTGTAGCCTGACATGGTGGTTGTTAGAGTGGTCCAACACTTTTGTGTTGTCATATAATATGCTGTGTCCAAGTTGGTTCATTAGGTGTTCTGCTATGGCTGACTTCCCTGGTTGAATTAATTTGCAGTGCCTTTCATGTTCCTTGATTCGTGTCTGGGCAATGCTGCTGCATTTGGAGGTCCCTATGGAGACTTATCCACAGCTGCATGGTATACAGTAGACTCCTGCAGAGGTGAGAGGATCCCTCTTGTCCTTGTATTTGTTGGATTTTCTTAGTGGGTCTGTAGATAGTTTGTAGGTTGTGTTTCTTCATCAGCTTCCCTATGTGGTCAGTGATTCCCTTGATGTATGGTAAGAACACTTTTCCTCTGGGTGAGTCTTTGTCTTGACTCTCATGTCTTGCTCATGGACTTGCAGCTCTTTTGATGTCTGTGGTGGAGTCTCCATTGGCCTGGAGAGCCCCGTTTAGGTGGTTCCCTGGACATTCCACAGATATATAAACTCCACTTGCTTAGTTTCCAACAGACCTCACAACCTCTGAGAGTGCCATAGATGTGGGCAAAACATCAGGAGAGAATGCTTCTGGAACATGGCCGTACAGCCCAGAAAACCCAAAACCTAATATACAAGGGTTGAATAAAAAGTAATGCCTTCACCTTCATAACTCCTCAACAAATGGCAGTACTAGTATGTGGCAGGCACTGGCTTGTTCAGTAGACTCTCCTCTGCAGTTCCATTTTGGTGGAAGCCTTAGCATTGAATGGTTGTGTTGTTAAAGTGCGATGTATGGAACCCTGCACATACGGTCGGTCAATGTGACTTAAGCAACGTGCAGTCGTTGAATTCTTGACAGCAGAAGGTGTCACCTTAACATTTTTAAACTTACTTGCCCAACGACGCAGAGTACTCACATCAACACAATCACCATAAACAGCTTGCATTCTCTGATTAATCTCTTTTGGGGTGACACCTTCTACTGTCAAGAATTCAATGACTGCACGTTGCTTAAGTCGCATTGACTGACTGTCTGTGCAGGGTTCCATACTTCGCACTTTAACAACACAACCATTCAATGCTAAGGCTTCCCACCAAAATGGAACTGTAGAGGAGAGTCTACTGAACAAGCCAGTACCTGCCGCATACCATCTGTTGAAGAGTTACGAAGGTGGAGGCGTTACTTTTCATTCAACCCTCGTAGTTATCATGATATGAGATATAGCTATATCTAGTCCCATGTCTGGATTATGGTACTTGTTAAGTAAACAGATGCCACCTTTTCTCTTCTCTTTCACTGCTCTTTGTTTGCAAGGTTGTCTGAATCAACATTAGGGCTTCATGGCGATGACTCGAATCGGTGGCTTCTAGATGCTTGCGTTACATCAACTATCAGCCTAAATCCAACCTGATTTCCCTTTAGATTGCCTTGGACTGCCCTGCTGAGCTGTGCCGACTTTACAGCCAGCATCATGAGCCATATATCAGAGATCCTTCTGCTTATCCCAAACTTCAGGTAAGAAGAGCAAAAAGTTAAATATTGTGTCTTGGCACAAAAATTAGGAGAGGAAGCATGGGTACGTTCACACTTTTCCATGCTGTTGTTAGCTAAATTTTAAAGTCAGCCTTCTTGGGGATCATTCCAAATATACATGGAACTGGGAGGAAGATTTTTGGAGGTGCAAGGGAAATGGGCTGGGAAACAGTCTGGATCCCCTTTCCATCAATATCCCATGCATATAGAAAGCTATTCAGCACGGGATCTTCGCTAACGTCTTTTCTAATGTGTAGATGCTGATTTATATGTTCTATTCGGTACCATGCTACATGATCTCACTTTACGGCCTGCTTGTGCCCGGATGCTCCTGGATGCCTGACTTAAGCCTTATACATGCTGGAGCATTAGCCCAGGTATTGCCAAAGGCTTTTTCTTTATTACTAGCTTGAATACCCAGCGTTGCTTGAGTTATTTGAAAAAGTCATTTTTAAATCGTACAAAATGCATAAGATTGTGGGTGAACTACAACTGACATCATACCAGGTTAACCCTGAGAAACTCCATCAGTACTTAAAGTTTGTTATGTTGAGCAAGTTTGCTCTAGATCCATGATGGTGAACCTATGACACGCGTGTCAGCACTGACACGCATGGCTATTTTTGATGACACGCGGCCACATGCGGCTGCATACAGAGAAATACACCTTATAAGAACCAATCTAATTCCATCCTTAAATTTGTAAAAGACTCTACAAATTTAACATCTGCACATTTGAGCATTGTTCACTCCATATCTCAGCATGGATTATACATTTTTCTTATTTAAACTATAAATATTGTAAAATTATGGTTTTTTCTCTCGAAGTGACACCCCACCCAAGTTATGCTCAGGTTTTTGGCAAATTTTGACACACCAAACTCAAAAGGTTGCCCATCACTGCTCTAGATGCATCATTGGTGGGGTTCAGCATTGTAGTCTATCAACATCAGGCAAATCACACTATTCTCATCCCTGATCCTATTCATATCTATTCAAGTTCTGTTGTGTTCCATGGGACTTACTCTCAGGTTAATCTCAGTTTGCTGTGTTTATTTTATTTATAATGGTTGTGGGTGAACGACAACTCACACCATGTCAGTTTAACCCCGGAAACTCAATCAGCACTTAAAGTTTGTTATGTTGGGCAAGTTTGCTGTAGATGCATCATCGGTGGGGTTCAGTGTGCTCTCAGGCTGTACAACTCCCACTATGGTGAGTGGGTCCCCTCAAATCTCTCCAGTAAATTGAGTTAGTCAATGGGGGTTGTGTGCCAGGTGTGGTCCAGGTCCATCATCAGTGGAGGTCACAGATTCTTTGGTTATGGGTGAACTACAATTCCCAGAAAGGAAGGTCAGTTCCCTCCAAATCCCTCCAGTACTCAAATTTTGACATATTGAGTATATGTTCCAAGTTTGGTCCAGATCCATCGGTGTTTGGGTTCACAGTGCTGTCTGGATGTAGATGAACTCCAACTTCCCTAAATCAAGATGAATTTTCCCCAAATATGTCTGGTATTTTTTGCTGGTCATGGGAGCTCTGTGTGCCAAGTTTGGTCCAATTCCATCTTTGGTGGAGTTCTGAGTGCTCATTGATTGCAGGTGAACTATAAATCCCAGTACCTACAACTCCAAAATGTCCAAGCCAATTCTTCTCAAAACCCACCAGTATTCAAATTTGGGCATATCAGGTATGCATGCCAACTTTGGTCCAGATCCATCATTGTTTGGGTCCATAGTGCGCTATGGATGTAGGCGAACTACAACTCCTATAAATCCCTCCAAAGGCCTCCAGTATTTTTTGTTGGCCATGGGGGTTCTGTGTGCCGTTAGTTCCAGGTCCATCGTTGGTGGAGTTCACAGTGCTCTTAAACTGCAGCTGAACTATACATCCCAGTACCTACAACTCCTATAAATCAGGATGATTCTCCCCAAACCTCTCTAGTATGTTCAGTTGCTGATCAATACCTCTGATTGCTGTGTGCCATAGAAAATAATAGGAACGGGTTAAGGGATGTAGGCGAACTACAACTCCTATCAATCCCTTCAAAGACCTCCAGTATTTTTTTGTTGACCATGGGGGTTCTGTGTGCCGTTAGTTCCAGGTCCATCGTTGGTGGAGTTCACAGTGCTCTTAAATTGCAGGTGAACTATACATCCCAGTACCTACAACTCTTATAAATCAGGGTGAATTCTCCCCAAACCTCTGTAGTATGTTCAGTTGCTGATCAATACCTCTGATTGCTGTGTGCCATAGAAAATAATAGGAAAAGGTTAAGGGAAAGACAGTGAGTGGGGTCATGCAAATTCCATACTAATGGAGAGAGTAAGAAACACTGGGATGCCTGTGGTGGAGGAAACACATAAAATCTAGGATGGAATTGTCCCTGTATGAAAGAAAACCTTCACTTGGGTGGGAGGCAAGATGGTGTTTGTGGAGGACAGCCGATAGGCTGTTAGGGATTGTGGGAGTTGAAGTCCAAAACAACTGGTGGGCCAAAGTTTGCCCATGTCTGTATGCTAATTCTGTAAACAATTCTGTAAACAAGTTTGCCCATGCCTGAGACTGGGCACAAATTGGTTAAATACAAATGCAGTTGAAGCAGAGGATAACAGATGGAGACAAAAAGCCAAGGGACAATCCAGAGTGATCTGCTGTGGCTTCTATCTTTAAATGTTTGTATATGCTAAAAATATTCCTTGGCTCCAGAGTCTTCTCATTGTACATGTCCTTAGATGTCCCAGGGAATGATAATGAGTCCTCCTACCTGCCTTCTATGCAACGAGGGGCAAATATCTCCAACCTTCTCCTTTAGAGAATTAAATAAACACACAACTTCATGTCCATGTTGTAACAACCGTCGGCCAAATCCAAAATACCCTGGAGCCGCTATACAACAGTGTGCTGCCGCTGGATGCCCTAGTGATGATCTATCTTTGTTGTTAATTGTACAACGGCACTGAATGTTTGCCATATATGTATTCTGTAATCCAGTACGAGTCCCCTCAGGGACATAAGAGTGGAATATAAATAAAGTATATTAGTTCAAGGTGCATTATATGGCAGTGTAAATGAGGCCCAACTCTGATGGGCTTTATTATATAGGAGACAATTTGTAGCTAAACTATGGCCAACGTAGACCACATTATATAGTATGTAATATTATCATTATATATTATATTATCTATATAAATAAAAATGTAATGTTGGTTTGTGGGATTAACAGAACTCAAAAACCGCTGGACGAATTGACACCAAATTTGGACACAAGACACCTAACAACCCAATGTATGTCCTTCACTCATAAAAACACTGAATAAAACAGCAGAAGGGACTTAAAAGCTCCAAAAAGTTAAATGATGAAAAGCTAAATGACAATACAAAAAAAGGAAGAAAGGGGGAGGGAAGGGAAGAAAAAAGAAAGAAAAGAAAGAGGGAGGGAAAGAAAGAAAGAAAGAAAGAAAGAAGGAAAGAAAGAAGGAAAGGGAGGAGGAAGCATGGAAGCAAAGAGAGAAGGAAGGAAAGAGGTAGAGAAGGAAAAAAGGAGAAAAAGAGGGGGGGAAGGGGAAAGGAAGGAAGGAGAGAAGGAAAGAAAAAAGGGAAAGAAGGAAGGAAAGAGGGAGCGAAGGAAGGTGGGAAGATGTAGAGGAAGAGGGAGGGAAAGAAGGAAAAAGAGAAGGAAGAAAAGAGAAACAGCAGAAGAGAAAGAAAAGGGGGGAAAGAAGGAAAGAGATAAAGAAGGAAGGAAGAAAGGAAGGAAGAAGAGAAGGAAAAACAGGAAGGAAGGAAAGAGGGAGTGAAGGAAGGAGGGAAAGAAGGAGAGAAAGAGGGAAGGTTGGCCACAGCAACGCATGGCAGGTACAGCTAGTATATCTATATAAATAAAAATGTAATGTTCGTTTGTGGGATTAACAGAACTCAAAAACCACTGGATGAATTGTCACCAAATTTGGACACAATACATCTATCAGCCCAACGAGTGATCATCACTCATAAAAACACTGAGAAACACAGTGGAAGAGACTTAAAAAGCCAAAAAAAACAAAGATACATTACAAAGCATGCGCAAAACACACAAACACACATATATACAAACTGGACCACAGCAATGCGTGGCAGGAGACGGCTAGTAATCTATATAAATAAAAATGTAATGTTTATTTGTGGGAATAACAACACTCAAAAACCACTGGGCAAATTGACACGAAATTTGGACACAAGACACCTCTGAGGCCAATAAGTGACCATCACTCATAAAAACACTGAAAAACACACCGGAAGAGACTTAAAAAGCCAAAAAAAGCAAAATGACACTGCAGTGCATGCGCAAAATGACTCCCCCGGCAAACAAAATACACAATAGCATATCCACACTCTCTTCCAGACTACAGCTCCCAGCATCCCCTAGACCAGGCCCTTTAGGAGAGGAGGATGATCCAAATGCACTGCTTCCAAGCTGCAAGCTTTCTTCTCCTTGGATTTCTTTGAGAGCATCCCAATCCCGGCATATTTCCCATTTCCTATTCCTGGACTGCAACTCCCAGCAATCCTCCAGATAAGATAGACAGATTAGATAGCTATAGATAGGTAGATAGATAGATCAGGAGGACTGCTGGGAGTTGCAGTCCAAGAATAGGTAGAGAAGGACGAAAGGGGAGAAAGAGGAAGGGAAAGAAAGAGGAGGGAAGGAAAGAGGAAGGGAAGGAAGGAAGGAAGGAAGGAAGGAAGGAAGGAAGGAAGGAGAGAATTAAAGAAAAAAGGAAAGGAAGGAAGGAAGGAAGGAAGGAAGGAAGGAAGGAAGGAAAGAAAGAGGGAGGGAAAGTTGACCACAGCAATGCGTGGCGGGTATAGCTATCTATCTATCTATCTACCTACCTACCTACCTACCTACCTATCTATTTATCTACACACACACACACACACACACACACTAGCCGTCCCCTGCCACATGTGGCCCAGTCTGTGTATACGTGTTTTGTGTGGGTATATGTGTGTGTATATTTTTGTGTATATGTGTATATATGTGTGATTGTGTATATATATGTATGTGTGTATATATGGTTTTTTTTTGCTTATTAAGTTTCTTCTGCTGTGTTTTTCAGTGTTTTTATGAGTGATGGTCACTCGTTGGCCTGATACATATATTGTGTCCAAATTTGGTGTCAATCCGTCCAGTGGTTTTTGAGTTGTGTTAATCGCACAAACGAACACACACACACACACAAACTTATATTATATATTATTATATTATATACTAGCCATCCCATGTCATGCATCGCTGTGGCCCAGACTGTGTATATGTGCTTTGTGTGTATATATTTGTGTATATGTGTATTTACGTGTGTTTGCGTATGCATTGTAATGTATTTTATATTTTTTGGGCTTTTTAAGTTTGTTTTATGAGTGATGGTCACTCGTTGCCCTGATAGGTGTATTGTGTCCAAATTTGGTATCAGTTTGTCCAGTGGTTTTTGATGTATGTCAATCCCACAAACGGACATTACATTTTTTAATATAGATTATATATTATTATCATATATTATAGACCATGGCTTAACATTTTATGAAAATGTGGAATCTGTGAGCAAGAATGGAAGTGAGAGCTGGCAATTGGTGTGATATTTCAGAGCATTGTCTCACCTTTACACATCTTCTCCCCCCAAACAGGCCCAGTTTTCACACATCGGTGCTTCCTTACATGCTAGGACACCTTACATCTACAGAGTCCCCGAAGAAGGGAAAATGTGGTTTCTGGCACTCAACGTAACATATGGACTCCTTCCTCAGCTGTTGGCCTATAGGTGTGTTCAGAACCCAGAGTTTTTTGTGAAAGCGAAGCTCGAAGAGAAGGCAGAGTAGGAAGGCCAGATGTGTAAATGGGTGCAACTGGACTACCTGTAAAAAAAACTACCTGGAAGATGTTATTACAGAAGTGATAGTTTGATGTACCAGTGCTGAAAATAAAGACTCCCATCTTTCAGAGCACTTTACAAGACTTGCTTTTGTCACTCTGGAGTTGACCGTTAAGTACATACCTTTCATTGCTTGGACATGCTGCAAATCCCATACTCTGTGCAGATATCAGCCAGCAAGCCAATGCCTTAAATCAAGAAATTAGCTTCCTAAGATCTACAGAGATACTTGCAGGAACACCTCAGCAAGCGAGAGTCCAAAAGTGGCAGGTTAAAACCCAGAACCTCATTCAGTGGCTGAGACTGGATGAGAAACTCCTTCCTGGGCAAACAGAAGACTAGGCGATTTGGAAGGTGCTGAACAGACCACAAGATGCAGAGCCAATCTTCAGAAATGGGGCTACAAAGTGGAGTCCACGACGTGTGAGTGCGGAGAAGAGCAAACCACAGACCACTTACTACAATGCAGCCTGAGCCCTGCCACATGCACAATGGAGGACCTTCTCACAGCGACACCAGAGGCACCCCAAGTGGCCAGCTTCTGATCCAAGGAAATTTAGTATAATGCCAAGTTTTTAACTTTGTTTGTGGTTTTTCTATACATTATAACTGTATCCTCAATTCGCTTCTGACATGATAAATAAATATTGTTTGGACACTAAGTTACACACTCAAATCTTTGTCTTGTTCACCAGTGATGTTGCACATTCCAAAGGTGAGCCTGCTTGTATATAGGTTATCTTTTGAATCTCTTTAGTACAGAGCTGTTGTGCAGCAGTAGCGACATTTGGAAGCCAATTGCTAGGAAAACTATTCTATGGTCCAGTTTCAACAGTGCCTTTCTATCCCTTGGAATCATAGAATCAAAGAGTTGGAAGAGACCTCCTGGGCCATCCAGTCCACCCTCATTCTTCCAAGAAGCAGGAATATTGCATTCAAATCACCCCTGACAGATGGCCATCCAGCCTCTGTTTAAAAGCTTCCAAAGAAGGAGCCTCCACCACACTCCGGGGCAGAGAGTTCCACTGCTGAACATGAGGAAGTTCTTCCTCATGTTCAGATGGAATCTCATGTAGTTTGAAGCCATTGTTTCGTGTCCTAGTCTCCAAGGAAGCAGAAAACAAGCTTGTTCCCTCCTCCTCCCTGTGGCTTCCTCTCACATATGTATACATGGCTATCATATCTCCTCTCAGCCTTCTCTTCTTCAGGCTAAACATGCCCAGCTCCTTAAGCTGCTCCTCATAGGGCTTGTTCTCCAGTCCCTTGATCCTGGGATTTACAGTTTAGCTCTCAACCAGAGATCTAGTTCCTTACTAAAGTACACATCCCAGGATTCTATAGGATGCAGCCATGACAGTTAACGGAGAATCATAGTACTGTGTGAGCTGAGAAAGCCACAGGTTGTAGATATACACATTTCACTGATACAATTGGTTTTGTATCGCAATAAGTGAAGAGAGAGGGGGCCAGGGAACATTTCACCTTGTCTCCTGTGCTATGCTAATAATATAATATAATATAATAATATAATATATTGTATATACATATAATATTTGTATTATATACACACACACACACACACACTATATTATATTAATGCAATATAATAATAATATAATTATATATTTATACTATATGTAATATTACTAATAATATTACAATATAATGGTATAGTACAATATAGTAACATTTAATACTGATATTGTACTATGCTAATAATATAATGTATTTTGTGTGTGTGTGTGTGTGTGTAGCCATGTATAAATATGAGAGAGGAAGCCACAGGGAGGAGGGAGCAAGCTTGTTTTCTGCTTCCCTGGAGACTAGGACTCGGAACAATGGCTTCAAACTACAAGAGAGGCGATTCCATCTGAACACGAGGAAGAACTTCCTGACTGTGAAAGACGTTCAGCAGTGGAACTCTCTGCCCCGGAGTGTGGTGGAGGCTCCTTCTTTGGAAGCTTTTAAACAGAGGCTGGATGGTCATCTGCCAGGGATGATTTGAATGCAATATTCCTGCTTCTTGGCAGAATGGGGTTGGACTGGATGGCCCAGGAGGTCTCTTCCAACTCTTTGATTCTGTGATTCTGTGTGTGTGTGTGTGTGTGTGTAGTAAGTCACGCTGAGTCCCCTTCGGGGTAAAAAGGGCGGCATATAAATGTTGCAAATAAATAAATAAATAAATTTAAAAAACACTTTCTCTTCATTAAAAAGCAACAAAAACAGTCATTTCACTTATTATTGAAAACACATCAATGCTACAACATCACAGCTGCAAAAGGAGTGAAGCTATTACATTATAATACTTACTTACATACTTAGGCGATCCCTCGTTGGCTGAGTAGAATAGTCTTCCAGGATCATTATATGGTCATATAGATCAGGAATGGGCAAACTTTGACCCTCCCGGTGTTTTGGACTACAACTCCCATAATTCCTAACAGCCGGTAGGCTGTTAGGAATTATGGGAGTTGTAGTCCAAAACACCGGGAGGGCCAAAGTTTGCCCATGCCTGGTGTAGACTCATCTAATGCAATTCAATGCAGTTAAATTATTAGTGCCCTGGAATACAGCTATATTATTAAGTATAGTTATACTGAGAGGTGTGTGCGAGTGATTGAAAACAGTTTGGACATGCTCGGAAAAATCATATTCTGCTTCACGTTCTTCTCTTATGAGGGCTCCTAATGGTTTCCTCTCTTGACCACACACTTGCATAAAGTTCAAATTGAGAAAGAATGATCAACCAGGGCTCCTGGACTGTTACTCATTTTGAACAGTGCTTTTCAAGCTGCAGGAGAAGACCTGCAATGGGATGCCAGCAATGTGCCCAAGGTCACCAACCCTTCCCTCCAACTACAACTCCCGGAAAGGAAGGTCAGTCTCCCCGAAACCTCTCCAATAATCCAATTTCGGTATATCAGGTATGTGTGCCAAATTTGGTACAAATGTTCGGGTTCACACATACCTGATATACCGAAATTGGATTATTGGAGAGGTTTCGGGGAGACTGACCTTCCTTTCCGGGAGTTGTAGTTGGAGGGAAGGGTTGGTGACCTTGGGCACATTGCTGGATGTAGGTGAACTACAACTCCTCAAAATCAAGGTGAATTTTCCCCCAAATACCTCCAGTATTTTTTGCTTGTCATGAGGGCTCTGTGTGCCAAGTTTGGTCCAATTCCATTTTTGGTGGAATTCAGCATTCATTGATTGCAGATGAGCTATAAATCCCACTATCTACAACTCCCGAAATATCCAGGCCAATTCCCCTCATAACCCACCAGTATTCGAATTTGGGCATATCGGGTATGCATGCCAAGTTTGGTCCAGATCTATCATTGTTTGGGTTCATAATGCGCTCTGGATGTAGGTGAACTACAACTCCTATAAGTCCCTCCAAAGACCTCCAGTATGGACTGATTGGTCATGAGGGTTCTGAATGCCAAGTTAGTTCCAGGTCCATCATTGGTGGAACTGAGAGTGCTCCAAGATGGCAGGTGAACTATACATCCCAGTACTTACAACTCCAATAAATCATGGTGAATTCTCCCCAAACCTCCCCGGTTTGTGTTCAGTTGCTGATCAATAGAAAAGAATAGGAAAGGGTTAAGAGAGATGCAGTGGGCGGGGTCATGCAAATTCCACACCAATGGAGAGAGTAAGAAATGCTAGGATGCCAGTGGTGGAGGAAAAAAGGAAAAACTAGGATGGAATTGTCCTCGTATGAAAGCTTTCACTTGGGTGGTGGGCAGTATGGCATTTGTGGAAGACAGTGTCAAGGCTCTTGTACATGTTTGTGGTGCTCACTATATCCTGCAATGTCATTGGTGGTAGGCCTTTGTTGTCTCCTGAATAGTGGGAGCTACAGCTGTCTGTGGAGGCAGGAGCTTGTATGTGTTAGTAGACACCCCAGTCACACACGCACATCCATATTTTCACTTTTATTATGTGCATAGATAGATTGTATGAAACTTTTCTGAGAGGTTGGCTTAACCTTCAGATTGCTAGTAAAACTCAATGATCGTGTCACGAAAGGATGCAGGTCTAAAAAGTGTGTCACCAACAAGAAAAGTTTGGAAAACCCTGACCTAGAGATTCCTCAAAATAACGTTTTCATCCAATTGCTCAGCGTTTCTCAACCTGGGGGTCGGGACCCCTGGGGGTGTCACAAGGGGTTGTCAAAGGGGTCGTCAAGCACCATCAGAAAATGCATATTTCGGATAGCCTTAGGAACCTCTTTAGCAGAGGAGGCTGAAGATCTCTCTGCCTGTCCTTCTCTTCCTTTTTGGATGAATTTTCTGTTGGTCACAGGGGTTCTGTGTGGGATGTTTGGCCCAGTTCTATCATTGGAGGAGTTCAGAATACTAATTGGTTGTAGACAAACTATAAATCCCAGAAACTACAACACCCAAATGTCAAGGTCTATTTTCCCCAAGCTCCACCAGTGCTCACATTTGAGCATATTGAGTATTCGTGCCATGTTTGGTCCAGATCCATCATTGTTTGAGTCCACAGTGTTCTCTGGATGTAGGTGAACTACAACTCCAAAACTCAAAGTCAATGCCCACCAAATTCTGTTGGTCATGTGTGCCAAATTTGGTTCAATTCCATCGTTGGTAGAGTTCAGAATGCTCTGATTGTAGGTGAACTATAAATCCCAGCAACTACAATTCCCAAATGACAAAATCAATCCCTGCCCCAACTCCACCAGTATTCAAATTTGGGCGTATCGGATATTTGTGCCAAATTTAGTCCAGTGAATGAAGATACATCCTGTATATCGGATAGTTACATTACCATTCATAACAGTAGCACAATTGCAGTTATGATGTAGCAATGATAATAATGTTATGGTTGGGGGGTCACTACAACATGAAGACCTCTATTAAGGGGTTGCAGCAATAAGAAGGTTGAGAACCACTGCAATACGTGAATAATCAAATCCGTAAAGGTCAAAATTGCAAACATGTGGTGAAGACTGTATTTCTTTACAGAGGGAGCATATCACAAATGAGGAGGGTGGCAGCAACAGGAGCTAAATAGCTCCAATCATATTTTGAGTAGAGTCTTGCTTATCCGACATAAATGGGCTGGCAGAACGTCGGATAAACGGAAATGTTGGATAATATGGAGCCTCCTAGTATTACCTGTTCGACACAGCGCTAGACACCTAGAATACTAACAACAGGGACTCAAAGAGTTAAGGTAAGGCAATGCCTCGGGGCTAGAGGGGCTCAGCAGGAAGTGCCCGGATATGGAAGAGGAGCATGGAAATCACAAAGGGAAGGAGGGAGGATGCTTCCACTTCCAGTCCTGCCTCATTCCCCCCTTTCCTCCCTCATCCTTGTCTAACTTTTTATTTATTTATTTTTTAATTTCGAATATTTGTACCTCGCCCTTCTCAACCCCCTGGGGGGACGGGACACTTAAGGCAGTTTCCAATTGGCAGTAATTCGATGCCTCAATATTGTTATTGTTCATTCGTTTCCGGCTCTTCATAACCTCATGGACCAGCCCACGCCAGAGCTCCCTGTCAGCCATCACCACCCCCAGCTCCTTCAAGGTCAATCCAGTCACTTCAAGGATGCCATCTATCCATCTTGGCCTTGGTTGGCCCCTCTTCTTTTTTCCTTCCATTTTCCCCAGCATTATTGTCTTCTTTAAACTTTCCTGTCTCCTCATGATGTGGCCAAAGTACTTCATCTTGGCCTCTACTATCCTTCCCGCCAATGAGCAGTTGGGCTTTATTTCTTGAAGTATGGACTGGTTGGGTCTTCTCGCAGTCCAAGGCACTCTCGGAACTTTCCTCCAACACCACAGTTCAAAAACATCTCTCTTCCTTCGCTCAGGCTTTCCTATGGTCCAGTTCTCACATCCGTAGGTGACTACAGGGAATACCATTGCCTCAATATATACATAATATATATATACATCCTGCCTTGGAGTTTAAGGTCCTCTGGGGAGGCCCTGCTCTTGGCCCCGCCTCTATCACAAGTGAGATTGGTGGGGACGAGGAGCAGGGCCTTCTCGGTGATGGCCCCTCGCCTGTAGAATTCGCTTCCCAGGGAAATCAGATCATCAACAGCCCTCCTCTCTTTCAGAAGGAAACTAAAAACATGGATATGGGACCAGGCCTTTGGGTAATCTGGCAGATAGACAAAGGACAATGATGGCTAGAATTGATAGGATTTGACATTGTGGAATGAATTGATGGATTCTGAGCTGGCGAACGTTTTATTGATTGTGATATATAATTTGATTGTTTTAATTATTTTATAATTGCTTTTGATACATGTTTTATTTTATTGTTGTTGTTGGCATCGAATTGTGCCTTTTGTAAGCCGCCCTGAGTCCCCCCTCAGGGGTTGAGAAGGGCGGGGTAGAAATGTGCGAAATAAATAATAATGAATAAATATAAATAATAAAAAGAAACAGTCAATAAATATAAATAGTTAAAAACATTAAAACAATGCAATTAAAATCATCTAAGAATTGCCACTCTGGTGGCTATTATTAGCTGAAAACTGTGGTTGGATGCTCCATCAAACTTATCCATTTCCAAGCCATTATCAACATTGTTATTATCATTGTCCACTTAATTACCCAAAGGTCTGGTCCCACATCCAAGTTTTTAACTTTTTTTCTAAAGGTGAGGAAGGATGGAGATGACCTAATTTCCCTGGGGAGTGAGTTCCACAGGCGGGGAGCCACCACTGAGAAAGCCCTGTCCCTCATCCCTACCAAGCACCGGGATTGTGGCGCAGCTGGCTTAGTGTCAGCTGCATTAAGATCACTCTGACCAAAAGATCATGAGTTCAAAGCCAGCCCGGGTTGGAGTGGGTTTCCAACCAATTGTGTAGCCTGTTGTCGACCTTTGCAACCCGAAAGACAGATCTGTCAAGTAGGAAAATTAGGTACCACCTTAAAGTGTGGGGAGGCTAAATTAACTAATTTATGAGGCCATAAAAAAGACTCAAGCAAAAAAGCATACGGGGAATGCAGAAGTACTTCATCATTGTCGCAGATGGACAATGAAAGCGACAGCTCCCCTGGCGGCCAGAAAAAGTTAAATAACCTCTGTGTATGTCTGTATATGTTGTATGTCAAATTGGCATTGAATGTTTGCCATATATGTGTACACTGTAATCCGCCCTGAGTCCCCTGCGAGGTGAGAAGGGCGGAATCTAAAAGCTGTAAATGAATAATAAATAAAATAAGCATGTTTGAGACTAAGGCGAGGCCGAGAGCAAGGCCTTCCCAGAAGATCTTAAACTCCGAGGTGAGATGTGGAAGGAGATATGTTCATAGAATCATAGAATCAAAGAGTTGGAAGAGACCTCATGGGCCATCCAGTCCAACCCCATTCTGCCAAGAAGCAGGAATATTGCATTCAAATCACCCCTGACAAATGGCCATCCAGCCTCTGCTTAAAAGCCTCCAAAGAAGGAGCCTCCACCACACTCCGGGGCAGAGAGTTCCACTGCTGAACGGCTCTCACAGTCAGGAAGTTCTTCCTAATGTTCAGATGGAATCTCCTCTCTTGTAGTTTGAAGCCATTGGTCCGCGTCCTAGTTTCCAAGGAAGCAGAAAACAAGCTTGCTCCCTCCTCCCTGTGGCTTCCTCTCACATATTTATACATGGCTATCATATCTCCTCTCAGCCTTCTCTTCTTCAGGCTAAACATGCCCAGCTCCCCAAGCCGCTCCTCATAGGGCTTGTTCTCCAGACCCTTGATCATTTTAGTCGCCCTCCTCTGGACACATTCCAGCTTGTCAATATCTCTCTTGAATTGTGGTGCCCAGAATTGGACATAATATTCCAGATGTGGTCTAACCAAAGCAGAACAGAGGGGTAGCATTACTTCCTTAGATCTAGACACTATGCTCCTATTGATGCAGGCCAAAATCCCATTGGCTTTTTTTGCCGCCACATCACATTGTTGGCTCATGTTTAACTTGTTGTCCACGAGGACTCCAAGGTCTTTTTCACACGTTCGGACAGGTATGCTGGACCGGAGCTGTATTTTTTCACTTATTGGAAATGGAGAGAGAGTTGGGGAACGCTCCTTTAATTGAAGGGGAAATGGTGGAGGAAAATGAGGGTGTCGGATAAGATGGAATGTCGGATAAGCGAGACTCTACTGAACCTGCAAATATTCGACCCATCTGCTGTTTAGGTCATTTGGAATACTGGTGGTATTATGAGAGACACAACATTGAATGTAATGCGCCTGGCTTGGTTCGGAAGAGCTCTGGATGGAGACACAACATTGAATGTAATGCGCCTGGCTTGGTTCGGAAGAGCTCTGGATGGAACCAGAGAGTTGTGAGTCAGCAAAACAATGGGACGTCAACCACAAAGCTTGTTCCCTCCATCGGTGTTCTATTATAACCAACTCAGTGTTAACAGAATGCTTTGCTTTAATACTCGAGTTACATGAATACCTCACATTATTACACGTATGAAGCCAAATACGACGCTAACTTAGCTGCTTACAACCTCGAACCTTACTCCCAATACACATTCCAATAAATTTATTCTGTAAAAACAATAGTTTTTTTGAGTTTTTTTCCCCTGTTTTTTTTTTTTTGTACAGTAAACTTTTCAACTACAAACCTTGAGTACGCGAAAGATGGTCCAAGGACAAGCATAACAAGGATTGATCAAACCAGACGAAACCCATGTTTTCCACAATAAAAGCTGGCATTAAAAAATAAATAAAATCCTCTATTCTCACAATAGCAACAATAATGTACACAGAAGAAATGGGTTTTGGAATGCTTACTTACTAGTCTAGATCTAGTTTTGCCAGTAGGAAACAAACAAAAACAACAGAAAAAAGGCAGACAGGATCTTTTTCTTTCGTTCTAAGCTTTCCGGGTTCCTTTTTTTCCCTCTCAAATGAATGTTTTGGTATTGTTTCTCATAGGGCAGCATTTCTCAACCTGGGGGTCGGAACCCCGGGGGGGGGGGGTTGCAAAGGGAGTCACCAAAGACCATCAGAAAACACAGTATTTTCTATTAGTCATGGGGGTTCTTGTGTGCGAAGTTTGGCCCAATTCTATCATTGGTAGGGTTCAGAATGCCCTTTTTAGGTGAACTATAAATCCCAGCAACTATAACTCCCTAATGTCAAAGTCTATTTTCCCCAAACTCCACCAGTATTCACATTTGGGCATATTGAGTATCCGCGCCAACTTTGGTCCACGTCCATCATTGTTTGAGTCCATAGTGCTCTCTGGGTGTAGGTGAACTACAACTCCCAAACTCAATGCCCACTAGACCCTTCCAGTATTTACTGTTGGTCATGGGAGTTCTGTGTGCCAAGTTTGGTTCAATTGCATAATTGGTGGAGTTCAGAATGCTCTTTGATTGCAGGTGAAAGGTGTGCAGACATCTCCTACCTGTCCCACTAAACACAGAAGCTTCATCCAGCAGTAACAGGCTTTGTGTAAACAAGCGGAATTTGCAGAACACTGCTTATATCTCCCATTCATTCATCCATACATGTGGTATAGACTTTAGTAGGTTTGTTTATGCATAGGTTTGATTTAAAACTGCATTTCTCACCCTGGGGGTCGGGACCCCTTGGGGAGTTACAGGGGGTGTCAAAGGGGTTGCCAAAGACCATCAGAAAACAGTATTATCTGTTGGTCATAGGAATTCTGTGTGGGAAGTTTGCCCCAATTCTATAGTTGGTGGGGTTCAGAATGCTCTTTGATTGTAGGTGAACTATAAATCCCAGCAACTACAACTCCCAAATGTCAAAGTCTATTTTCCCCAAACTCCACCAGTGTTCACATTTGGGCATATTGAGTATCCGTGCCAATTTTGGTCCAGGTCCATCATTGTTTGAGTCCATAGTGCTCTCTGGATGTAGGTGAACTACAACTCCCAAACTCAATGCCCACTAGACCCTTCCAGTGTTTTCTGTTGGTCATGGGAGTTCTGTGTGCCAAGTTTGGTTCAATTGCATCGTTGGTGGAGTTCAGAATGCTCTTTGATTGTAGGTGAACTATAAATCCCAGCAACTACAGCTCCCAAATGTCAAAATCAACCCCCACAACCCCACCAATACTAAATTTTGGGCATATTGGGTATTTGTGCCAAATTTGGTCCAGTGAATGAAAACACATCCTGCAAATAAATAGATATTTACATTACAATTCATAACAGTAGCAAAATGACAGTTATGAAGTAGCAATGAAAATAATGTTATGGTTGGGCGTCACCACAACATGAAGAACGGAATTAGGAGTCGTGGCATTAGGAAGGTTGAGAAACACTGCCATAGGGCTTCTGTATCACAATTCAGCTTAAAAATGGAAGGCATCCCAAAAACACGTAAAGCTCAAATTCTGTATTGGCATTTGGGAAAAAAAGCTCCTTGTATTCATCTAAAGAAACACAAAAGACTTCCACTAACTCCACATATAGGAACTAAGTCAGAGAAATTTACATTACATCATGGTCTTGAGAAATATTAAAGAGTATAGCTAGCTAGGGACTTTCTAATAGGGAAAGGTTTCTTTTTCTTACAGTACTGGCATTTTGAGCAAGATGGCAACTCAAGTGCCATTGGTCAGTTTTTATAAACCAAGCATGGCCAACTTTCGTTAGTCCAGTGAGGAAATAATTTTAATATCCAGACAGTTATAAAGAGTGAATGGATGTAAGTGGACATCTCCCTATACAGCAGTGGTTTCCAACCTTTTTTGGACCAGGGACTACTTTGACCAGGGACTTTATGGCTTGTGGACCTTAATTTACAATGTTGTTCACTGAAAGGGTTAGAACAGGCAACACTGCATTAATGTGTACACCTTGGGTCTTGTTCCACTTTCAAGTAAGTCAATGGTTCCCAACCTTTTTTTGACCAGGGACCACTTTGACCAGGGACCACTCTCCAACATTAGTACCAAAAGACTGTGTTGTTGTCCATTTGTTCAGTTGCTTTCGACTCTTCGTGACCTCATGAACCAGCCCACACCAGAGCTCCCTGTCAGCCATCACCACTCCCAGCTCCTTCAAGGTCAAGCCGGTCACTTCAAGGATGCCATCCATCCATCTTGCCCTTGGTCGGCCCTTCTTCTTTTTTCCTTCCATTTTCCCCAGCATAATTGTCTTCTCTAAGCTTTCCTGTCTTCTCATGATGTGGCCAAAATACTTCATCTTTGCCTCTAATATCCTTCCCTCCAGCGAGCAAAAAACCAAAAGAGTTACGAATCAGTTTTTGGTCAACTTTAGATTTGGTTTGGTTATTTGGGGTGCCAATTCAGAAAATTGCATTGGATAGACCACATCAGCTCTAGTTTCTGATACAGAACACATGCCATCCAGTAGTCGCCACCTGCTCGCTCACATAAAACCATATTTAATAATCTAGAGCTGATGTGGTAGTAGTAATCTTTTGTCGATAGTCAACCTCTCCCCTCCTGACATCCCTATTGCCTCGGCACTATAAGAGGGTTTCACGAGATGAGTCGTTCTCGTTGCCATATCGTTTCAAGGCAACGGTGTGGTAATGGTGAAGACGCGGACCATATTTTCGTTCTTGTGAACCACTGGTGGTCCACAGACCACAGGTTGGGAACCACTGCTATACAGAAACCTGACCTGCTTAGGAATGGACAGCCTCCGTTACAAAGATGGTGCCAATTTGATTTGGGGGCTTTACAATTATGGAGTTCAGGCGTTGAGTTACATACAAATATGTACATTTATGAGTTGCGTACAAAATCTAAGAGAGAGATGGGGGATACCTTCTACTTCTCACATCTGGAAAATATTTTTTAATTCCCCTAAAATTAAAAGGGTGCGCACATCTTTTTTAATCACACTTACTTGCAATTGTAGGGGGAAAGAGCACGAGGGAACATACGACGTCATGTGGAGAACCAGAACAAAAATACACAAGGAAGAATGGAGCAAGAAGAATTGTCCAAGTCATGGTGTGTAAGTAGAATACAGATTCTTGTTTGTGACTTGTTTCTGAGCGTTGGATCTTTGTTCTTTGACAAAACAAAGGCAAACGTGAAGAAGAACTGGGATTTTTTTTGTCTTTTCTTCAAGGAAAAAAAAGATATCTAAACACGATGCGTTGGCAATGTTGTCGCATGTCGCACTTGCAAGTGAAAATAACATTTTTTTGTGTGTGATTCGACAAAATGACGTTCAGAGAAGGGAAACCTCTGGAGGCTGGCGGCAGGGAAACAATGAAGTTGAAAGTCATTACGGAGGACAGGATGGGTATGGATGTGACTAAATGTGCATACGAACAGATATGCTGATGATGAACACATGTGCTGACTTCTATCAAATCCAAGAATATTAGACAACCAAACATGTAACCTTCTTGTGTCTTCCCTTAACGTGCAGCAGTCAATATGTTGGTTAAGTCTGGGAAGAAACAGAGGGAAAAATTAAATGAGTTTTAGAAAAGGTTCAAGGGACTGAATCAATATTACATCATCAATGAAGTAAAGAAGGTGCCAAATAAAGGCTGGAACAGTATTGGTTAGGATCATCTTGAATAGATCCATTCAATGAGGAGCTGCATTTCCTACCCTCGGCTTATACTCGAGTCAATATGTTTTCCTATTTTTCTGTGGTAAAAATAGGTCCCTCGGCTTATACTCGAGTATATAGGGTAGTTCAATTTATTTATTTGTTTGTTTGTTTATTTGCACCATTTCTACTCCGCCCTTCTCACCCCCGAGGAGGGACTCAGGGGCGGCTAACACAGGCAACAATTCAATGCCAACAGTATCAATAACAACAATATAAACCAACAATATAAAATCCTACTACATAACAATTAAACAGTGATATTAATTAAAATTGCATAATCACATAGAACAAATTACATAATCACAAGTCACATAGCCATTTCCTATTTTCATAACAATCCTATTGTCCGAGTTCAGTGCCTAAAGTGCTGCTGTGCCTGGCTCCAAAATCACGACTTTAGTTTTTTCCTAAAAATAAGGAGGGAGGATGGAGATCTAATCTTGCTGCGAATTTCACAAGCAGGGGGTCACCACGGAGAAGGCCCTGTCCCTCGTCCCCACCAGACGCGTTTGAGACGCTGGTGGGACCGAGAGCAGGGCCTCCCCAGTAGATGTTAAATTACGAGATGGAACATAGAGAGAGATACGTTCGAATAAGAAAGCTGGGCCGGAGCCGTATAGGGTTTTATAGGCCAAGACCAGCACTTTGAATTGTGCTCAGAGGTAGACCGGCAGCCAGTGGAGCTGATGCAGCAGTGGGGTGGTGTGCTCCCTGTATGGCACTCCGGTGAGTAATCTGGCTGCTGCCCGTTGGACTAGTTGAAGTCTCCGAACAGTCTTCAAAGGCAACCCCATGTAGAGTGTGTTGCAGTAATCTATTCGGGATGTAACCAGAGTGTGGACCACCGTGGCCAGGTCAGGCTCCCCAAGGTACGGGCACAACTGGCGCACAAGCCTGGGGTTCCAGGCTCAGCGATGAATCCAGGATCATTCCCAAGCTTCGAACCCTGTCTTCAAGGGGAGTGTAACCCCATCCAACACAGGCTGTAACCCTATGCCCTGTTCGGCCTTTCGACTGACCAGGAGGACCTCTGTCTTGTCTGGATTCAATTTCAATTTGTTAGCCCCAGTCCGACACAGCAGCCAAACACCGGTTCAAGGTCTGAACAGCCTCCTTAGTAACAGGTGGGAAGGAGTGACAGATTTGGACGTACAGATAACACCTTAGTCCGAAACTCCGGATGATCTCCCTCAGCGGCTTCATGTAGATGTTAAATAACATTGGGGACAGTACTGAGCCCTGAGGGACTCCACAAAACAACGGTTGTGGAGCCGAACAGGTGTCACCCAATAACACCTTCTGGGACCGTCCCTCCAGGAAGGACCGGAGCCACTGCAAAGCAGTACCTCCAAGTCCCATTTCAGAAGGATACCGTGGTCAACGGTATCGAAGGCCACTGAGAGGTCCAGCAGAACTAACAGGGACACACTCCCCCTGTCTAGCTCCCTGTCTAGCTCCAAGGCAACCAAGGCAGATATGCAGCATAGACAATACTAAGAGGAATTGTGACTTGTAACTCAGGATCTCCACTTTTCAGCCAAGGTCTTGCAAGTGGCCCAGATCACAAGGGCTTCGTGTCTAGTGAAACTATCCGGAGCCTTACCCCTTCACTAGTTTTCTGCGAGTCTGAAGAGGTGTTTCTCGTGTCATTGCCGGCTTCCCCAGCATCAGAGCTGCTCTTGTTTTCTTCCTCTTTGCAGTCTTTGTCATCTTCATCTCCGGGAGATTTCCGCGACTGCTTAGAAGATTTCTGAGTATATCCCATCAAGGAGGAACAGGAGAGATGAAACAAAAAGCAAATGTTTTCAAAGGATTACAGGCTCCAGACTCCCATCTTTCCAGTCCCACAACAGAACCCCTTTTGCTTCATGGGAATATGGGATTTGAGCAACAAAATGTGCAACTACTTATCTTAAACTAGTAGCTGCGACAGGAGTCTCTTGGATACCCTTGGGTTCCTTCCACACAGCCATATAACCCAGAATATCAAGGCAGAAAATCCCACAATATCTGCTTTGAACTGGGCTATCTGAGTCCACACTGCCATATATTCCAGTTCAAAGCAGACAATGTGGGATTTTATTCAGCAGTATGGAAGGGGCCTCTGAGAGAACCTTTCCTATGATGTTGAAATACAATTTCTAACAGCTGAACAAATAGTTGAAGAAGGAGAATAAAATCTTGAGTATCATACGCATCCAGTCTTAGGGCCTTTAGTAAAGGTTTTCCCCTGATATTAGGTCTAGTTGTGTCCAACTCTGGGGGGTGATGCTCATCTCCATTTTTAAGCCAAAGAGCCAGCGTTGTCCATAGACCCCTCCAAGGTCATGTGGCTGGCATGATTCCATGGAGCGGCATTACCTTCCCGCCGGAGTGGGAAGGTAATGTAATGCATGTTTTCAAACTGCTCGGTTGGCAGAAGCTGGGGCTGACAGCAGAAGCTCATGCCGCTCCCTGGATTCAAACCTGCAACCTTTCGGTCAACAAGCTCAACAGCTCAGCGGTTTAACCCACTGTGCCATCAGAGGCTCCCACACAGCCCTATATACCAGAATATTAAGGTAGAAAATCCCACAATATTTGCTTTGAACCGAGATATCTGAGTCCACACTTCTATATATCCCAGTTCAAAGCAGATAATGTGGGTTTTTATTCAGCTGAGTGGAAAGGCCCTCAGTCTAATTTCCTTGCATTGTGTGTCCAGTGTGAATTGTTTACAAACTGCAACTGTCTCCACCCCAAATCAAAACATCTCCATGTATTATTCGCCGATACATCACACAGTCCTAGACACTTGGGAAGTGTCTGACATGTGATTCAATACAATAGCCAGCAGAGTGATGTTGTTTGCTGTGGACTCATCTTGTTGTGCTTCTAATAATAATAACAACAACAATAATAATACAAAATCCAGCATATCGATCTTATTTGCTGTGACATACTGTGGTTTTGTGTCATAATAATAATAATAATAATAATAATAATAATAATAATGCGACGCTTGGGAAGTGTTCGCCTTGTGATTTTGTGATATGAAATCCAACATAGAGATCTCATTTGCTGTGACATACTGTGGTTTTGTGTCAGTAAAATAATTATAATAATAATACGCTTGGGAAGTGTTCGTCTTGTGATTTTGTGATACGAAATCCAGCATAGAGATCCCATTTGTTGTGACATACTGTGGTTTTGTGTCAGTAAAATAATAATAATAATAATAATAATAATAATAATACGCTTGGGAAGTGTTCGACTTGTGATTTTGTGATATGAAATCCAGCACAGAGATCTCATTTGCTGTGACATACTGTGGTTTTGTGTCAGAATAATAATAATAACAATAATAATAATAATAATAATAATAATAATAATAATATGCTTGGGAAGTGTTCGACTTGTGATTTTGTGATACAAAATCCAGCATAGAGATCTCATTTGTTGTGACATACTGTCGCTTTATGTCAGTATAATAATAATATGCTTGGGAAGTGTTCGACTCGTGATTTTGTGATACAAAATCTAGCACAGAGATCTTGTTTGTTGTGACATACTGTGGTTTTGTGTCAGTAAAATAATAATAATAATAATAGTAATAATAATAATAATAATAATAATAATAAATCACACAGTCCTAGATGCTTGGGAAGTGTTCGACTTGTGATTTTGTGATACGAAATCTGGCATAGAGATCTCATTTGTTGTAACATACTGTGGTTTTGTGTCAGTAAAATAATAATAATAATAATAATAATAATAATAATAATAATAATACGCTTGGGAAGTGTTCGACTTGTGATTTTGTGATCCAAAATCCAGCATAGAGATCTCATTTGCTGTGACATAATGTGGTTTTGTGTCAGTAAAAAAAAAATAATACGCTTGGGAAGTGTTCAACTTGTGATTTTGTGATACGAAATCCAGCATAGAGATCTCGCTTGTTGTGACATACTGTGGTTTTGTGTCAGTAAAATAATAATAATAATAATAATAATAATAATAATACACATGGGAAGTGTTCGACTTGTGATTTTGTGATACAAAATCCAGCATAGAGATCTCATTTGTTGTGACATACTGTGGTTTAGTGTCAGAATAATAATAATAATAATACGCCTGGGAAGTGTTCGACTTGTGATTTTGTGATACGAAATCCAGCATAGAGATCTCATTTGTTGTGACATACTGTTGTTTTGTGTCAGAATAATAATAATAATAATAATAATAATAATACGCTTGGGAAGTGTTCGGCTTGTGATTTTGTGATACGAAATCCAGCATAGAGATCTCATTTGTTGTGACATACTGTGGTTTTGTGTCAGAATAATAATAATAATAATAATAATAATAATAATAATAATACGCCTGGGAAGTGTTCGACTTGTGATTTTGTGATACGAAATCCAGCATAGAGATCTCATTTGTTGTGACATACTGTGGTTTTGTGTCTGTAAAATAATAATAATAATAATAATAATAATAATAATAATAATAATAATACGCTTGGGAAGTGTCCGACGTGTGATTCAATACAATAGCCAGCACAGTGATCTTGTTTGCTGTGGACTCATCTTGTTGTGTTTCTAATAATAATAATAATAATAATAATAATAATAATAATATGAAATCCAGCATAGAGATCTCATTTGCTGTGACATACTGTGGTTTTGTGTCAGTAAAATAATAATAATCTTATTTAAATCCCGCCACCATCTCCCAAAAGGGACTCGGGGCGGCTTACAAAAGCACATGGTAGTGCAATAAAATATACAAATACAGTAAAACACATAATAGTTGTAAACAAAACAATGTTAATAACATAAAACAGATATACTTAAAAACAGTATATAAAACTCCTAATTAAAATACTCAATAAAATGCAGGAATAGCTGTGGGCAAAAAGGTAGTATCCATTTCAGTCATGTTAAGTGCCTGAATCAAACAAAGCGCTTGGTCCTCAGGTTTAACTAATGTTAACCCTGTTTGAAGGCTTGCTTAAAAAGCCGTGAAGTACCTTTGAAGTATAGGATTTTTTCCGTTTTGAGCCTCCCTTTTCATTCTTCCTTTTGCCTTTTCCATCCTCTTCTACTCGTTCGCCTTCCTCCTCGCTGCTGGCGTCTGCTGTATTGCCTCCTTCGCCTTCAGTTTCTGATGAACTCTGCTGCTGAATTGCCTTTGGAATAAAACAAACCATTATAACTTACTTCCGCAGGTTCTGACAAATCCTATATGTGCTGGTACGGCTGTACCAGGAGCTCCAACTTTATTGCTTTGTATTAAATGTTTGTTTGCAGTCCTAGGTTTCAGGGACTCTGCAGATAGGTGGCTTCTTTCGGTTGCAGTCATAGGGCAAGTCACCTGTCCATCATCGTTAAGTTTTGGTTCCGCCCCTTGCTCAGGGCAATTGGGAAGGGAAGGGAGCCATTTTTTAGTCAGTCTCAGCAAGGAAAGCTAATGTACAGGATGTGTGCAAGCTTCCCCTGTACAAAAGCTTCAACACCAAGACTTTTCGGGGGGAAACAGTCTTAAGAGCATCCAAGACTTTCCGGGGGAGAACAGTCTTAAGAGTCTCCAAAGATTTCCAGGAAAATAGCCCTAAAGACCAAAGAACTCCAGCTGGAGAATATCTAAGCCTTTACTGGTAGGTCCACTCAGAGCTTCGAGACGCAGTTCGACCCGGTAGCGGAGCCCACATCAGTAAGGGTTAGATTACAGTCAGCCTGGGAGAAGTTAAAAAGGGGGTTTTCCATTTAAAGTAAAGAAGAAGTTATTGAAGACAGTTGCCTGTCCTTCGTGGGCAAGTTTAGGAAGTTACCAGTTGCGTAAAAGCCTGGAATCATTTGTTTATCTTTACTGAAGACAAGAGAAGTTTCTGTTTGATTGTTCATTAATAAAGGACTTTGTTATACTTCACAAGCCATCTAAAGATCATTTGTGGTGGAAAACCTCTGAGAACTTCTCTTTGGGCTTCCCGCTGGGCAAAGGTTGAACGTCCTGTTCTAAAGGAAATTCTTTACAGGCCCAGCGCGCAACAGAACACTATATTTCAGAGTAAGAAGTGTGTTGTTGAAGGCTTTCATGGCCGGAATTACTGGGGGCCCTTGTACAATGCTATATAATGCAGAATACCAAGGCATATAATCCACATTATCTGCTTTGAACTGGATTATCTGAATCTACACTCCGCCTCCAGAGCCGGAAATGAAAGGGGAAACCTTTGCCTTTGTCTGTGTATTTTTATTTCATTGTGTTTCAAAGGCATTGAGTGTTTGCCTGTGTTCGTATATATGTTGGAATTTGCTCTGAGTCCTTTTGGGGAGACAGGGCAGAATACAAATAAAGTGTTATTGTTGTTGTTGTTATCTGGGTTTTATATAGCTGTGTAGAAGGAGTCTAGGCTGCTGGTTACCAGTATTAAAAAACCAGAATCAAGACAATAAATAAGGAACACCACTCAGAAATGGGACAATCAAGTGCCAGTTAACACCTCCCAAAGAAAGGATGCTTCCAGGTAACAGAGGCCAGGTTACCTTGTGTACAGTTTGCACGAACCAATTGTACATGTGTGGATGATTATGGAGGGAATTAATCTCAGGCCTCAATTGTGTATAAGAATATATGCTATAGTAACTGGAAATGACAACTGGAACGGAATGTAGACTACGAGATTGGTTATGATTCTATGTCAAGACGAAGCGGATTATTTTAGTGTAATTAGATGATAGTGAACTAGTGATAGGTTGTTTTGTTGTTGTAGTTTATTGTGAAATGTGTTTTTACATGTTGTACACCGCCGCGAGTCGCCCTAGGGCTGAGAGCGGCGGTTAACAAATGCAGCAAATAAATAAATAAATAAATAAATAAATAAATTATAGAGGAGGCCAATTATTACTTGTAAAGTAAGGTAACTGCCACCAACGTGAGGTATTTGGGGTACCACCGATGAGATCTGGCTTTACAGACACAGATTAATTGAGATGAGACGGTCTTCAACAAAAGATAACAAGTTTATTGTGTACAAAGCATATGGTTGCAGGCTGTTAAATAACTTATAGAACTTTGAATATCACTTGGTTTGCAATACAGTCCACTCTTCCAAATAACACAGCTCGTGGCTAACTTTTACTGAGGTGAAGCTCTTTAGTGAACAATGTTTCCTACTATGAATAGCCTTCCAATTTGATCTTTCCTTGATCAAATATCTGATCTCTAGTCCTTCCTTGACTAGGGATCTTAACAAGCTTCCTTCAGTCTTCCTTGACTAAAGAAACTGGCCAGGTTTCTCTCTTCAGCCCTTCTAGACTGAAAAACCTCCAGCTGCTCACACACACCTCTCTCCCAGGCTTTTCAAGCCTCCACACTCACACTGCCCCTTTTCCAAAGACGCACATAACTTTTTCTGCTTGGCTCTGCCCACTTCTCACTCTCCTGAGCTAGCCTGCCCGGTCTCCTTGGCAACGCTCACTGTGGATTCAAACCAGATAACTCTAGTTTTTGCTAATGTTACAAACACAAATATATACTCTAACAGTTAAACACATACATAGTATCAATGACTTCTGCACACTGTGTATTTTTATTTCATTCTGTTTCAAAGGCATTGAGTGTTTGCCTGTGTTTGTATATATGCTGGAATTTGCTCTAAGTCCCCTTGGGGAGACAGGGCAGAATACCAATAAAGTGTTATTGTTGTTGTTGTTGTTATCTGGATTTTATATACCTGTGTAGAAGGAGTCTGGGCTGCTGGTTACCAGTATTAAAAAACCAGCATCAAGACAATAAATAAGGAACACCACTCAGAAACAGGACAATCAAGTGCCAGTTAACACCTCCCAAAGAAAGGATGCTTCCAGGCAACAGAGGCCAGGTTACCTCTATGGAGATACCCTTACTGATTGACTTTGCAGCTTCATGGTTAGTCATGCTCTCCAACCTTGCTAACTGCAACATTCACACTTGCTTTAAACAGACAAGGGTCCTTTCTCTCACTCTGAATATTATTATTATTGGGTTGTTGTAGGTTTTTTCGGGCTGTATGGCCATGGTCTAGAGGCATTCTCTCCTGACGTTTCGCCTGCACTTTGGCAAGTATCCTCAGAGGTAGTGAGGCCTGTTGGATGCTTGCCAAAGTGCAGGCGAAACGTCAGGAGAGAATGCCTCTAGACCATGGCCATACAGCCCGAAAAAACCTACAACAACCCAGTGATTCCGGCCATGAAAGCCTTCGACAATTATTGTTGTTGTTGTTATTGTTGTTGTTGTTGTTGTTGTTATTTACCCCATTTATATCCCACCCTTCTTAACCCTGAAGGGGAGTCAGAGAGGCATTACAAAGACAACAATTCAATGCCATATATTAATACATTGGTAAATAAACAAAAACATTAAAACCAAGCTCATTAAAACATAGCATTAAAAACATCAATTAAAATCACATGATCCAAATAATATACATACATACACACACTCACTCACACACACACACTCCACTTGCTTCACTGCTAATGAACCTCTGAAGTTGTCGGCCACAGATGCAGGTGAAACGATAGGAGAGAATGCTACTGGAACATGGCCACACAGCCCGAAAACTCACAGCATCCCAGCTCGCTCCATCCATGTTCAACATCTACACAAATGACCAGCCACTGCTAGAAGGGACAGAGAGTTTCATCTATGCTGATGATCGTGCCATTACCGCTCAAGCAGGGAGCTTTGAGATGGTTGAACAGAACCTCTCCGAAGCTCTAGGTGCTCTAACTGCCTACTACAGGGAAAACCAGCTGGGAAGGAATTACAGGGAAGGAATCCCACTGGAGCATTGCAACACACCCAAATACCTGGGAGTCACTCTGGACCGTGCTCTGTCCTACAAGAAGCACTGCCTGAACATCAAGCAAAAAGTGGGTGCTAGAAACAATATCATACGAAAACTGACTGGCACAACCTGGGGATCACAACCAGATATAGAGGAGACATCTGCCCTTGCGCTATGCTACTCTGCTGCTGAGTACGCATGCCCAGTGTGGAACACATCTCACCACGCTAAAACAGTGGATGTGGCTCTTAATGAGACATGCCGCATTATCACGGTGTGTCTGCGCCCTACACCACTGGAGAAATTACACTGCTTAGCCGGTATTGCACCACCTGACATCCGCCGGGAAGTAGCAGCCAATAGTGAAAGGACCAAGGCAGAGACATCTCCAGTTCATCCCTTGATTGGGTATCAGCCAGCACGTCAATGACTTAAATCAAGAAATAGTTTTCTTAGATCTACAGAGACACTCGCTGGAACACCTCAGCAAGCGAGAGTTCAAAAGTGGCAGGCTCAAACCCAGCACCTCAATCTGTGGGTGATACCAGATGAGAGACTCCCCCCTAGGCACACAGAAGACTGGGCAACTTGGAAGGCGCTGAACAGACTGCGCTCGGGCACCACGAGATGCAGAGCCAACCTTCAGAAATGGGGCCACAAAGTGGAATCCACAACATGCGAGTGTGGAGAAGAGCACACCACTGACCACCTGCTGCAATGCACCCTGAGCTCAGCCACATGCACAAGGGAGGACCTTCTTGCGGCAACACCAGAGGCACTCCAAGTGGCCAGATACTGGTCAAAGGACATTTAATCAGCTACCTAGTTTGCAAAATTTGTGGTTTTTTTTAAATCTGTTTGTTTGTTTTGTTCTGTTAGAAATGTAATACAATGTTCTGGTTGCGGATGACACGATAAATAAATAAGTGAAAAGAAGTGCTAAGCACTCCCTTAATTCTTAACCGGATGGGTATCATCCTCATTGAACATTTTTGGAGAACAGCTGACTTAAGGCCCTTCCACACAACCCTATATCCCAGAATATCAAGGCAGAGAAAACGCACATTATGTAAGAAAAAAGAAAAAGAAAAAGAAAAGAAGAAGCCATTCTTACCTGATATCCAGTAAACTTAACACCAGGGTTGTTTTCTATTTCCCAAAGGCCTTCGTTAAATCCTTTTCGTTTGTTTGACTTCCCAAACTTGTCCTTGTATTCTTTGTAGGGGAAGAGGTCCTTCGGCCCCAAAAATGCACTGCGTTGGAACAGATGCAAAAAGTCAATTGGCAGTTCTAGTTAGGCTCCACTTATGTTCCTTATGGGTTATAACACAATGGGCAAACTTTGGCCCTCCAGGTGTTTTGGACTTCAACTCCCACAATTCCTAACAGCCGGTAGGCTGTTAGGAATTGTGGGAGTTGAAGTCCAAAACACCTGGAGGGCCAAAGTTTGCCTATGACTGGGTTTTGAAAAAATGCAACATTCATTGCTCTGGAGACTGTTATTCTGGATTCCAGGTAAGCTTCACAGAAAATATTCCGGTTCCTGTGCTACTCTATCCTATTTTTACCTCTATAGTTTGGGTGACTGACAGTAATTTTGTGAAATATTAGGGTGAATCTGCCCTCCTGTGGTGAAATCACAGATTTACAGGTGCTTAGTTGCACTTTGTGGCTCATCAGGGGAACATTCAGGATCCCATTGAAAAGGGAGAATAGTGTGTTTCTTGGCCAGGTTGGAATGGGGAATTCTGGGAGTTTTTGTCCCCCCCCCCCCCCCCAAAAGTAACTTTCCAAAACTGCTTCATTTCCTTTCTTTTCGACTTCTGAATATTAGGAATAACTTCCTGACTGTGAGAGCCATTCAGCAGTGGAACTCTCTGCCCCGGAGTGTGGTGGAGGTTCCTTCTTTGGAAGCTTTTAAACAGAGGCTGGATGGCCATCTGTCAGGAGTGCTTTGAATGCAATTTTCCTGCTTCTTGGCAGAATGGGGTTGGACTGGATGGCCCAGGAGGTCTCTTCCAACCCTTTTATTCTGTGATTCTATGATTCATCCTTTTTTTGTGAATGCCACACAAATAAACATGATTCAAAATGTATCTTGGCAAAACACATGCTTCAGGAAAAATACACTTTACGAAAAAGTTATAAATGTTAACAACAAAATGTGTCTAACGGTGTAAGAGTATTGTCGAAGGCTTTCATGGCTGGAATCACTGGGTTGTTGTAGGTTTTTCCGGGCTATATGGCTATGTTCTAGAGGCATGCTCTCCTGACGTTTCGCCTGCATCTAATGGCAAGCATCTTCAGAGGTTGTGAGGTCTGTTGGAACTAGGAAAATTGGGTTTATATATCTGTGGAATGACCAAGGTGGGACAAAGGACTCTTGTCTGCTAGAGCTAGGTGTGAATGTTTCAACTGACCACCTTGATTAGCATTTGATGGCCTGGCAGTTTTTTGGTGTGGCTTGTTAATGCCTGGGGGAATCTTTTGTTGAGAGTTGATTAGCTGTCCCTGATACTTTCCTCTCTGTTATAAACGCAGGGCAATGTATTCTTTGGGTGGAAACATTTCTAGACTCCAACAGAGGAGGGTCTTTGTGAACATAAGCACCTGATGTATCAACTCGAGTTTGAAACTGTTTTCAAGGAATTCAGCATCAAGCTCACTTACGTTTCATGAGTCCCAAAAAAGAAGATAGGGTACTTATTGGCTGGAGGCTTCACGGCTCCCTCGGGGAGTTCATCGATCTGTTGGACAGAAATAGACGTTGGCTCATCACCAAAGGTTGGGCAGGTTTGACAGTAAAATGGGAGTAGCTACAACATTCAAAGGGCACAATGTAGTAGACAATACAGTTGGTCAGCTCTCTTGTGCCTACACATCTATATAACTGTTATATATTACTGTAGTACATATGGTTGGTTACACTGTCATATAATCCAGTTCAAAGCAGATAATTTGGATTTTATATGGCAGTGTAGATCCAGCCTCTGAGTTCCATAATAATAATAATAATAATAATAATAATAATAATAATAATAGGTAAAGGTTTTCCCCTGACATTAAGCTCAATCATGTCTGACTCTGGGGGTTGGTGCTCATCTCCATTTCTAAGCCGAAGAGCCGACGTTGTCCACAGACACCTCCAAGGTCATGTGGCCAGCATGGCTGCATGGAGCACCGTTACTTTCCTGTCGGAGCGGTTTCTATTGATCTACTCACATTTACATGTTTTTGAACTGCTAGGATAATAATAATAATAAAGTTATATATGATCCTAATAATAATAATAATAATAATAACAATAAATGCAAGGAGATTGCACAGACAGACTACAAGCAGAGGCATAACACCATTGCTCTGATGATTCTTTGGAACTTGTGCCACAAATACCATCTGCCAGCAATAAGAAAAGGTGCAATCAAAAGCCTGAAAAAGTTACAGAAAATGAACACGTCAAACTCCTCTGGGACTTCTGAATTCAGACAGAGTTTTGAAGCACAAGACTCCTGCCCTCACAATCGTGTTAAAAACATAGTATGGATCGTCGATGTTGCAATCCCAGGTGATAGCAGGATTGAAGAGAAAACAACTGGAAAAGGTGACATAATATGAGGATTTAAAGATCGAACTGCAAAGATTCTGGCACAAACCAGTCAAGGTGGTCCCAGTGGTGATTGGCAAGCTGGGTGCAGTGTCTGAAGACCTTGGTCTGCACTTAAACACAATCGGCACTGACAAAATTACCATCTGCCAGCTGCAAAAGGCCACTACTGGGATCTGCATGCATTATTCGCCGATACATCACACAGTCCTAGACACTTGGGAAGTGTCTGACATATAATCCAATACAACAGCCAGCAGTGTGATCTTGTCTGCTGTGGACTCACCTTGTTGTTTTTCAAATAATAATAATAATAATAATAATAATAATAATAATAGGTAAAGGTTTTCCCCTGACTGTGATGATGATGATGATGATGATACATTTGTATTCCGCCCTATTTCCCCGAGGGGACTCAGGGATGATTCCAGCATACACAAACGCAAAGGCAAATGTGCTGGTACGGCTGTACCAAAAGCTCAAATTTCCTTTCTTTGCATGGTTAATTATTATTATTATTATTATTATTATTATTATTATTAAACTTTATTTGTACCCCGCTAGCATCTCCCGAAGGATTCGATGCGGCTTGTGTTTGATTTGGCCATGCCTTTTGCAGCTGGGAAGTTCCTTTTAGGCTGCAGTTATGGGGCCTGCCACCTGCCTATCATTATTATGTTCTTTAGTTCCGCCCCTTTCCCCAGGGTTCAGGAAGGAAAGGGTGCCATTTTAGCTCAGTCTTACAGTTGAAAGCTTAGCTACAGGACGTGAATCAGCTTCACCTGTAGAGAAGCTTTGTTTCTTACGAAATTCTGGGGGAAACAGTTCCAAAGGACTCCAGCTGGAGAATCTACAAAGCCTTGGCTGGTAGGTCTATTTGGGACCCATGAAGCAGTTTAGAGCCAGGAGTAGAGCCCACACCAGCAAAGTTTAGAAAGTAGATTTCCCAAGGAGGGGTTAAAAAGGGTTTTCCTTGTTAAAGAAAGAATTAGTTCGCCAAGCAAGGTGCCTGTCCTTTGTAGACAAGTTAAGAAGCATTGGTTTGATTTGTTGAAGATCTGAGAAGTATTTGTTTGTTTTGTTGAAGACCTAAGCAATAATAAAGGACCTTGTTAAATTTTTCAAGCTTCTAAAGACTTTTGTATAGGAAAATCCTTACAGCCTCTCAGCTGTGATATGCTCTGAGCCCCCTTCGGAGTAAGAAGGGCGGAATATAAATACTATAAATAGATAAATAACACCGAGAACTCACCCCATCCCATGGATTTGAACCGCCAACCTTTTGGTCAGCAAGTTCAGCAGCTTAACAGATTCCTAATTGGGGTTCACCGTAGCCCCAATTAGGAAGACAGAACGGATTAAACCAGGGGTCCCCAAACTACAGCCCGGGGGGCGGATACAGCCCTCCAAGGTCATTTACCCGGCCCTCGCTCAGGGTCAACCTAAGTCTGAAACGACTTGAAAACACACAACAACAACAACAACAACAATCCTATCTCATCAGCCAAAAGCAGGCCCACACTTCCCATTGAAATATTAATAAGTTTATATTTGGTAATGTTGTTCTCCATTTTAATTGTTGTATTGTTTTAAATGTTTTTTGCACTACAAATAAGATATGTACAGTGTGCATAGGAATTCATTCATTTTTTAAAAAAAATATAATCTGGCCCTCCAACAGTTTGAGGGACTGTGACCTGGCCCTCTGCTTAAAAGGTTTTGAGGACTCCTGGATTAAACCATCTCTGAGTGCTCCTTGCCGAAGAAAGTACTATGACATATGACTTGGAGGCACGTACACACATTCAAGGTTGCATCTGTTTGTTATTTATTTACCACATTTATAAGTCTAACAATAAGCAGTGAGTGGTTTACAACCGATGCTTTTGCAACACGCAGATATATTTACATTAGATACATTACAAAATGAAAATGTAGCAAAGGTGGAGGAACTGTCCCAATCCCATTGCTGATGTTCTGAAAACAGCCCCGTTTAGTTCTCACGCACCTCTCACATGACTCACAACTGAATAGAAAGTGGGAAAGGACTCTGGAGTGTGTCCTTATGTTTAGACTAGGCATGGGCAAACTTGGGCCCTCCAGGTGTTTTGGACTTCAACTCCCACCATTCCTAACAGCCTCAGGCTGTTAGGAATGGTGGGAGTTGAAGTCCAAAACACCTGGAGGGCCCAAGTTTGCCCATGCCTGGTCTAGAAGTAAAGTCTGCTTCAATTAGATCCTGACTGTGCAGATTTCCAAATCACAGCAAGAGAATTTATGTGCATAAGCTGAGACTATGGATGGTTGTGTGCATGTTGTAGAAAACATTGATCCCCAAAGAATTCAGTTTTCCCAAACGATATTTTTTCAGTCCTTAGTAGCACTGTAGTAATGATGGAGCATTTGCAAACAGAGCCAAGACATCCAAAGTTAAGGAGAGAGGCGAAGGACTGAGGAAATATGAACCCAGTAAATAGACGAGTCCTCGATATGAACCGTTTTCAGAGTCTCACGCTGTTCAAAATTGGGGACACACTGAAAATTTCAGGGAAGGGGGAGAAGTCTTCTCCGGAGGACAAATGTCCTACTTTTGTTGGCCTCCTTCTTTCAAGCAACTCAAGGGAAAGGACACCCCTCTTATGCACTCGGGGAGTGAAGTCCCTTTTCGAGAGAATTAAGCTGGATCTACACTGCTACACATAACAACAACAACAATAATAATGGCAGTCAAGAACCAACATTGAGGGAAGTCAATAGTAGTAAACTGCGTCAAGTGCAAAAGACAAAGAGTGAATAACATAAAAGTACAATCCAGAACAGAAGAGAAAACTGGCAAAAGAAGGCTCTCCATGGACAGTTCCTGGGAATAATTGAGAGCCAAAATGACAAGGAAAAAACATGGCTGTGGCTCACAAATGGGACTCTGAAAAGGGATACAAAGGAGAGCCTGATTCTGGCAGCCCAAGAACAAGCCATTCCAACCAAGGCCATCAAAGCTAGAATTGAAAAGTTGACAACAGATCCCAAGTGTAGACTTTGCAAGGAAGCAGATGAAACAATAGATCACATCCTCAGCTGCTGCAAGAAGATCGCACAGACAGACTACAAGCAGAGGCACAACACCGTTGCTCAGGTGATTCATTGGAACCTGTGCCACAAATACCAACTGCCTGTGACAAAGAACTGGTGGGATCACAAGCCCGAAAAAGTTACAGAGAATGAACACGTCAAGCTATTCTGGGACGTCCGAATTCAGACAGTTCAGCACAATACTCCTGATCTCACAATCGTGTTAAAAAACAAAGTATGGATTGTCAATGTCGCAATCCCAGGTGACAGCAGGATTGAAGAGAAACAACTGGAAAAGCTGACACGATACGAGGATTTAAAGATCGAACTGCAAAGACTCTGGCACAAGCCAGTCAAGGTGGTCCCAGTGGTGATCGGCACACTGGGTGCAGTGCCTAAAGACCTTGGCGTGCACTTAAACACAATCGGCACTGACAAAATTACCACCTGCCAGCTGCATTATTCTGTGTTCTCAAATAATGAACCAGCCTGGACATAGCATATTATTTGAGAACAAAGAAATGCTGGACCACACCAACAACCACCATGTCAGACTACACAGAGAAGCCATTGAAATCCACAAGCATGTGGACAATTTCAACAGAAAGGAAGAGACCATGAAAATGAACAAAATCTGGCTACCAGTATTAAAAAACTCTAAAATTACAACAGCAAAACAACAGAGAGGAAACAACCAGGCACATCTTAACACCTCTCAGCAAGAGATTTTCCCAGGCTCAGGCAGGCCTTCAAATGCTAATGAAGGTGGTCAGTTGAAACATTCACACCTAGCTCCAGCAGACAAGCGTTCTTTGTCCCACCCTGGTCTTTCCACAGATATATAAACCCATTTTCCTAATTCCAACAGACCTCACTACCTCTGAGGATGCTTGCCATAGATGCAGGTGAAACGTCAGGAGAAATGCCTCTAGAACATGGCTCTATAGCCCGAAAAAACCCACAAGAATCTTACTGTGACTTCTTACTGGGGGAATCCTTTGTTGGGAGTTGATTAGTTAGCCTTGATTGTTTCTTGTCTGGAATTCCCCTGTTTTTGAGTGTTGTTTTTTTATTTACTGCTATGATTTTAGAGGGTTTTTTTTAAAATACTGGTAATACTGGAGTAAAATATTATGCAGGAATCTAAATGATCAAAAGATACCCAAATCACTTTCCTTCAAGGTCTGGAAAATGACATTTCATCCTCAGCATGTTTTTCTCCCTGATTCATGTAAAATTTGTTCAGATGGCTTTGGTACCTTTTGGAAACAAAGCTCCAATGTGATGAATGTTGGGCTGTGAGCAAAGCTGAGGGAGACACAATGGCGGTTTCTCTCTCTCTCTCTCTGCTGCGACTGTTCAAATGCATGAGGGAGACTTACTGGTTGGGCCTGAGATGTGCGTGTGTGTTTGTGTGCATGCGCAGTCTGTCCTTTGTTGAGACAGTTGCAATGGGGAGGGGGTAAGACGGCAAAGAACGCACAGCACATGCTCTAAACAAATCCCGCCGGGCCCTGTCTTATCTGGGCACCAATGGCTCCTTATCTCACCAGCTGAATCACCTGACGACAGAGAGACCTGCTGTCATTTTCGCTCTGAACCAGCGAAAGGAGAGCAGCCATTATGGCACACACCCCATTTTCCCAACTGCTGCAAATCAGCATCAACTCCCCCTTCTTTGCTGGCTCCTAACTGAAGCTTTTGTTAAGAATTTCATTCCAAAGCCTGGATTGGCTATTTTGTGCACAGAAAGCCAAACGCACACACTCCACTGATGCTCTGATCCGAGAACAAAAGAGCGATGAGAGCAATCTCTTGTGCTGGTGTGATGACAGAAGACCACACTCCCCTGCCTTTTCTGTTCCTGACGCACTCCTTCCAGGCACGGCGCCCCACGCTGCTCTTCTGAGTTGCTGCTTTCGGAATGAAACGAAGCCATTTCCAAATACAAGACGACAATAATAGCCCACAATCAGCTTGGAGATTTTAGACTAAGTGCCACAACAGCCGTGGTCCCACCTCCGCTGCACTGTGCGCAAGTATAATATCGATGCTGAGAACACAGCAGACGGCCATTTCCATGATGGCTATCTAACCAGATGCAGAAACCAGGATTCGGTAGTTCAGGAGAAGGAAGAGAGGCAAATCTACACACAGAGAACTCAGTCCCACCATTCTGCTTGCTTCACAGCAAGGCGTTTCGATGCCTAAGGCAAATAATATACATGATGCCCTCTGATCTATATAAATAAAAATGTAACGTTCGTTTGTGGGATTAACATAAACCGAAAACCACTGGGCGAATTGATACCAAATTTGGACACAACACACCTATCAAGCCAATGAGTGACCATCTATATCAGTGGTTCTCAACTTTCCAAATGCCGTGACCCTTTAATACAGTTCCTTATGTTGTGGTGACCCCCAACCATAACATTATTTTCATTGCTATTTCAAAACTGTAATTTTTCTCCTGTTAATAATAATAATAATAATAATAATAATAACAACAACAACACTTTATTTGTACCCCGCTACCATCTCCCCAAGGGACTCGGTGCGGCTTACATGAGGCCGAGCCCAAATACAACAATACAAGCAATTAAAATAAAACATGAACATATAACATTATCAGTAAGACAGCATACAATTAAAACTATGGGAAGGCCAAAAGTAAAATTAAAATTGGAAATAGTGCTGAACATGGACGAAAAGGTGATAGTGGCGTTTGTGGAAAGACATATGGGCAGACCTAAAAAATATAAAGTGCTTTAGAGGGAAAAGTGCTATGGGATCGTTACGAATCATCTTGTAAATATCCGATATGCAGGATGTATTTTCATTCATTTGACACAAATACTCGATACACCCAAATTTGAATATTGGTGGGGTTGAGGGAAGAATTGATTTTGTAATTTGGGAGTTATGGTTGCTGGGATTTATAGTTCACCTACAATATCAAATATTTATCAAATCACGATAAAATAGTAAAGAGTAGAGACATCGCACTGGCAGCAAAGATCCATTGCCTAGTCAAAGCCATGGTATTCCCTGTAGTAACCTACGGATGTGAGAGCTGGACCTTAGGGAAGGCTGAGCGAAGGAAGAGAGATGCTTTTGAGCTGTGGTGTTGGAGGAAAGTGCTGAGAGTGCCTTGGACTGCGAGAAAATCCAACCAGTCCATCCTCCAGGAAATAAAGCCCGACTGCTCACTGGAGGGAAGGAGACTAGAGACAAAGTGGAAGTCCTTTGGCCACATCATGAGGAGACAGCAAAGCCTAGAGAAGACAATTATGCTGGGGAAAGTGGAAGGTAAAAGGAAGAGGGGCCGACCAAGGGCAAAATGGATGGATGGCATCCTTGAAGGGACTGGACTGACCGTGAAGGAGCTGGGGGTGGTGACGGCCGACAGGGAGCTCTGGGGTGGGCTGGTCCATGAGGTCACGAAGAGTCGGAGACGACTGAACGAATGAACAACAACACAACATCAAAGAGCATTCTGAACTCCACCAACAATAGAATTGAACCAAACTTGGCACACAGAGCTCCCATGACCAACAGAAAATACTAGAAGGGTTTGGTGGGCACTGACCTTGGGTTTTGGAGTTATAGTTCACCTCCATCCAGACAGCACTGTGGACTCAAAACAATGATGCATCTGGATCAAACTCAGCACAAATACTCAATATGCCCAAATATGGACATGTGGTTTGGGGAAGATAGCCCTTGACATTTGGGAGTTGTGGTTGCTGGGATTTATAGTTCACATACAATCAAAGAGCATTCTGAACTATGACCAACAGAAAATACTGTGTTTTCTAATTGTCTTTGGCGACCCCTCTGACACCCCCTCACGACCCCCCCAGGGATCCTGACCCTCAGGTTGAGAAACACTGATCTATATAAATAAAAATGTAATGTTCATTTGTGGGATTAACATAACTCAAAAACCACTGAATGAATTGACACCAAATTTGGACACAAGACACCTATCAGGCCAATGAGTGACCATCACTCATAAAAACACTGAAAAGCACAGTGGAAGGGATGTAAAAAGCAAAAAAAAAAAAGCCAAAAGACGATATAGCGCATGCGCAAAACGACTCCCCCTGGCAAACAAAACAAACAATAGCATATCCACACTCTCTTCCAGAGTATAGCTCCCAGCATCCCCTAGACCTGGCCCTTTAGGAGAGAAGGATGATCCAAATGCACTGCTTCCAAGATGCAAGCTTTTTTCTCTTTAGATTTCTTTGAGAGCATCCCAATCCCTGCATATTTCCAATTTCCTATTCCTGGATTGCAACTCCCAGAAATCCTCCAGACAGATAGATAAGATAGATAAAGGTCGGTAGATAGATCAGAGCTGCTGAGAGTTGCAGTGCAAGAATACATAGAGAAGGAAGAATGGGGAGAAAGAGGAAGGGAAAGAAAGGGGAGGAGAAGGAAGGAAGGCTAGGAGAGAAGGAAAGGAAAAAAAGGGAGGGAAGGAAGGAAGGAGAGAGAGAGAGAAAGAGGGAGGGAAGGTTGACTACAGCAACACATGGCAGGTACATCTAGTCACTCATAAAAACACTGAAAAACACAGCAGGGGAGATTTAAAAAGCCAAAAAACAAAAATTACATTATAACCCATGCACAAAACCACACACACACACACACATATGCAAACACACATATACACAAATATACACACACATATATACACACACAAAACGCATATACACAGACTGGGCCACAGCAACACGTGGCAGGGGATGGTTAGTATCTATATAAATAAAAATGTCATGTTCGTTTGTGGGATTAACAGAACTCAAAAACCACTGGACGAATTGACACCAAATTTGGACACAAGTTACTTACTAACCCAAGGAGTGATCATCACTAAAAAAAACCCTGATTTTGTCATTTGGGAGTTATAATTACTGGGATTTATAGTTTACTTACAATCAAAGAGCATTCTGAACTCCATCAGTGGTGAACCAAACGTGGCACACAGGACTCCCATGACCAAGAGAAAACACTAGAAGGGTTTGGTGGGCACTGACCTTGAGTTTGGGAGTTGCAGTTCACCTACATCCAGAGAGCACTGTGGACTCAAACAATGAAAGCTCTAGACATGAATACTCCATATTCCCAAATACGAACACAGAAGGAGTTTGGGGGGAATAGACCATGACATTTGGGAGTTATAGTTGCTGGGATTTATAGTTCACCTACAATCAAAAGGCATTCTGAACCCCACCAATGAAAGAATAGGGTCAAACTTCCCACACAGAACCCTCATGACCAACAGAAAATACTGTGTTTTCTGATTATCTTTGGCAACCCCTCACGCCCCCCAGGTTGGGAAATGCTGCCTTAAGGCCATCCAGTCCAACTCCCTTCACCAGGGCAAGAAAACATAATCAAAGCCCTCCTGACAAAGAGCCATCCAGCCATAGATAGAGATAGATAAATATGATTCACACACACACAGATATAGTATCATAGATGTGAAAGGGACCCCTAAAGAAGGACAATTCTATGTTGCATGTTCCAGAGTAGGCAAACCAATCTCTACATCAACAGTGGTAAAGAAACAACAAGAAATACTACTGTTTACCTACAAACATAAACAAATTAGATATATTAGAAACCATTGCTTTATTTTCCAGATCACCAGACTGGGCCACAGCAATGCGTGGCAGGGGACAGTTAGTATACGATATAATTAAATGGCAAATATTTGGTGACATTTACTGATGCTCAAGCTTTCGACTGGGAGTGCAATCCCAACCTCTCTCTACCCAATGACAAGGGAGTCCTTTCCTTTCTAAAGCTGATAGATCACTCTGTTACAAACAGCTCACTCTCGTTGAAAATAAAACCCACATAAAAACAGAAACAGCACGATAAAAACCATCTAAAGACCAGCACTCAGTCAAAAGCAGCAGAGGTGAAAAACAGACCCCTCAGAGACTGCTAAAAATGTCAGAGAAAATACTAATCGAAGGCACAGCCGATCCTGGTGGATCCATTATTAGTGCCAGGCCAAGGTCAGAACTTGCTGAGGTTTGTCAACATTCGAGTTGTACAAATATAATTCCACTTTAACTGTGATAGCTGCGTCTCATGGAATTCTACAGCAGGTATGGGCCAACTTGGGCCCTTCAGGTGTTTTGGACTCCAACTCCCACAATTCCTAACAGCCTACCTGTGCTGTCGCACGCTGCATAAGACTGTAGACAGGACATAAATTCTGTGTGCCCAACAGGACGCTGGGGCTGCCTCAGATTAAAGGCCCTTGGATTCCCCCAAACAGAGTCTTTAGATTGCTTAAAGGTTCAACAATGTTCTTTATTGATGAAAACAAACAGGTACTTTAAGGCTTTCTTAACAGTCTATTGGCTTTTGCAATCTTGTTCACTGGGAACAAGCACTATCTTCTTAACTGTAATTAACTAATGGGGAAATCCTTAACTTCTAATCTGGGCAGTCTGTACTTGACTCTGTTGGCGTGGAGCCCCTGCACCCGGTACCAACTGCGTCCGGCTTCCGCAAGCGCCCCTTACCAAGCAGAGATTTGTAGACTTCCAGGGGAAAAGAAGGAGTTCAGGTTTCCGTGATGGCTGGCTGAAGTCCTTCAGCAAAGGAGCTGTAAGGCTGTATGATCCTCGGCCAAGCTGTGGGGCTATATCTCCCCGGCCAAGCCGTAGAAGATGAAGCTTTCTACAGGAGCTCTTGGTATTATGTCCTGCATGGAAAGCTTCTCTGTGTGGACTGAACTCAAAAAGGCTCCTATTCCCACCAAAAACCCCAAAAGGGGGCGGGACCAGGGAACCTAACTATAATTGACAGGTGGCTTGCCCTATGATTGCAGCCAAAAGAAGCCACCTATCTGCAGAGTCTCTGAAACTTAGGACTGCAACAAACATTAAAAGCAAAGCAAACAAAATTGGAGCTCCTGGTGCAGTTGTACCAGCACACTACCAGCTGTTAGGAATTGTGGGAGTTGAAGTCCAAAATACCTGGAGGGCCAAAGTTTGCCATGCATGTCCCTACTTACTTACTTTTTTACTTACTTAGGCGATCCCTTGTTGTCTGAGTAGGATAGTCTTCCAGGATCTGTGTACTGGTGGATTAGTAGTTGACTGTGGAGCCCTATTCTTGATCTACATTTTCTCCCACAGTGAGGGCATTGGTTTCCAGGTGGAAGGCGGTCCCGGTTTGGGTTGGCTTGACACACCTTCCTCTTGGCCCGTTTCTCTCTTTCGCCCTCCATTCGTGCCTCTTCAAATTCTACAGCACTGCTGGTCACAGCTGATCTCCAGCCAGGGCTTCCCAGTTCTCAGTGCCTATGCCAGAGTTTTTAAGTTTGGCTTTGAGCCCATCTTTCAATCTCTTTTCCTGTCCTCCAACTTTCCGTTTTTCCATTCTTGACTTCGGAGTACAGCAACTGTTTTGGGAGATGGTGGTCGGGCATGTCCTAGACTCTGCCATTTAAGGAGGGCACTAGAATTCTCAGCCAGAGAGATCTAGTGCAATAATTCCCAAGTTCTAGTCTTCCAGGTGTTCTGGACTTCAACTCCCTCTGGGCTTCTAGGATTAGGACTGGATCTATACTGTCTCATGATGCAGTTCAGTGCAGTATATGACTCTACACCAGGCATGGGCTTATATATCCGAATGAATTCTGTTGCCTCTGGGAAATTGATGTTTCTGTTTAATGTTTGTTTTCATAGGATCATAGAGTTTTCATAGGATCATCCAGTCCAGCCCCATTCTGCCAAGAAGCAGGAAAATTGCATTCAAAGCACCCCCGATAGATGGCCATCCAGGCTCTGTTTAAAAGCCTCCAAAGAAGGAGCCTCCACCACACTCTGGGGCAGAGAGTTCCACTGCTGAACAACACTCACAGTCAGAAAGTTCCTCCTAATGTTCAGATGCAATCTCCTCTCTTGTAGTTTGAAGCCATTGTTCCGCGTCTTAGTCTCCAGGGCAGCAGAAAACAAGCTTGCTCCCTCCTCCCTATGACTTCCACTCACATATTTATACATAGTTATCATGTCTCCTCTCAGCCTTGTCTTCTTCAGGCTAAACATGTCCAGCTCTTTAAGCCGCTCCTCATAGGGCTTGTTCTCTGGATCCTTGATCATTTTAGTTGCCCTCCTTTATGTTGATATCATTTATGTGATAGATTATGCCTTATTTTAATTTTAGATGTTAAGTTATAATTTGTTCTTCCATGTGGGGTTATTATTTTTTGCTTCTATGTGTGCATTGGTTCTTGTATTTAGGCATTGAATATTTGCTTTTTTGTGACTGGAATCCACCCCGAGTCCCTTTGGGGAGATAGGGCAGAATGTAAATAAAGTTTTATTATTTTTATTATTATGTGCAAACTTCAGCCCTCCAGGTGTTTTGGACTTCAACTGCCACAATTCCTAACAGCGGATAGGCTGTTAGGAATTGTAGAAGTTGAAGTCCAAAACACCTGGAGGGCTGAAGTTTGCCTATGCCTGGTCTACACTGCATTGCCCCTGATGGCTCAATGGGTTAAACCCTTGTGCCAGCAGGACTGCTGACCAATGTCCATCTGAACATTAGGAAGAACTTCCTGACTGTGAGAGCTGTTCAGCAGTGGAACTCTCTGCCCCGGAGTGTGGTGGAGGCTCCTTCTTTGGAAGCTTTTAAGCAGAGGCTGGATGGCCATCTGCCAGGGCTGATTTGAATGCAATATTCCTGCTTCTTGGCAGGGGGTTGGACTGGATGGCCCATGAGGTCTCTTCCAACTCTTTGATTCTATGATTCTATGATATCTGGGACCGATATCTGGGTGCCAGCAGGACTGCGATTTGAATCTGGGGAGAGTAGGGTGAGCTCCCATCTGTCAGCTCCAGCTTCCCATGCGGGGACATGAGAGATGCCTCCCATAGGATGGTAAAACATCCAGGCATCCCCTGGGCAATGTCCTTGCAGACGGCCAATTCTCTCGCACCAGAAGCAACTTGCAGTTTCTCAAGTCACTCCTGATACACACACAAAAACTGCACTAAATGCCAGTGTTGATCCAGCCTAAGTGGAGGTAGCTCACCGCATATTTTCTATTCAATACCCAGGAGCACTTCTTTTGTGGCTTAGAATAAGGAGGAACAGCAAAACAATACGGCATACCTCCTTTAAGCATATGATGAGCCTGCGTTACTGCTTCAGAGAACACCAGGCCTGGAAGCACAATAGCCAGCAGAAACAGAGGATTAAAAGATCTATTCCTGGCAATGAAAGAATAACACAGGAGGTGCCAGGAGCAACTCTCTAGGGAGAATACTCCTTCAATTGAGGCTACTAGATTGCGTTTCTGGCCTCTGTTGTTCTCCAGATGGGATAAATCCCAGCCAGTTAAGAGACTGGATTATGTACATCTCACCTCCATTCTCAGACTCTTAGAGGTATACTGGAACAACGAAAGTTGTTCCAGTATACCTCTATGTTGTTTTGAAAATGGTGGTGGTGGCCAGAGATGCCAAGAGAAAAACAGTGAGATTATCTCCTCCAAACAATAAAAGTCTAGGAAGTGTTAAGACTTGACTGACATCCCTATAGAACAGTAGTTCTCAACCTTCCGAATGCCACGACCCCTTAATACGGTTCCTCATGTTGTGGTGACCCCCCAACCATAAAATTATTTTTGTTGCTATTTCATAACTGTAATTTTGATACTGTTATGAATCGTAATGTAAATATCTGATCTGTAAGGTGTAATTTCATTCACTGGACCAAATTTGGCACCAATATGCCCAAATTTAAATACTGGTGGGGTTGGGGGGTTGATTTTGTCATTTGGGAGCTGTAGTTGCTGGGATTTATAGTTCACCTACAATCAAAGAGCATTCCTAACTCCACCAATGATGGAATTGAACCAACCCTGGCAAACAAAACTCCCATGAACAACAGAAAATACTGGAAGGGTTTGGTGGACACTGACCTTGAATTTGGAGTTGTATTTCACCTACATCCAGAGAACACTGTGGACTCAAACAATGAAGGATCTGGACCAAACTTGGCACAAATATTTTGCATATACCCAGTTGTGAACACTGGTGGAGATTGGGGAAAATAGACCTTGACACTTGGGAGTTGTCATTGCTGGGATTTATAGTTCACCTACAATCAAAGAGCATTCTGAACCCCAGCAATGGTAGAATTGGGCCAAAATTCCCACACAGAATCCCCATGACTGACAGAAAACGCTGTGTTTTCTGATGGTCTTTGGCGACCCCTCTGAAACCCCCTCGCGACCCCTCTAGGGGTCCCGACCCCCAGGTTGAGAAACACTGCTATAGAAGACCTAAAACAGAAAGGGAGAAGCACTATGGATTCCTAAAGAACTGGAGCGATAAGGTATCAATGAGCCATAGGTTAACCCTAGATGTTTTCCATTCCACCAGACAGAAAAGATGGCAGTATCAGATTCTGCACGGGTTGCCAAAAGCTCAATCAGACCACGTTTAAAGATTGATATCCTTTGTCAAGGACTGCTAGTATGCTGTGAGGGTTGAATGAAAAGTAATGCCTCTACCTTTGTTACTTGGGTTTGGATGGGAATATTTTAATAAACCAATTGCAGAAATAGTCCTTAGAATGTGCTCTTTAACTACCACTATTCACTTTCCCACATAATCACCAGACAATTGGATACATTTCTGCCAACAATGAACAAGTTTTCTGAAGCCGTCACAGAAGAAGTCGACACTCTGTTTCCGCAACCCATCATGCACAGATCTTCCAATAGCCAAGCAAAACAATTTATTTATCGTGTCAGTGCAACCAGTCTATTATATTGCATTTCTAACATAACAAAGCAAAAAAAAAAAAAACCCAGAAAAATACAAAATTTGTGAGTTTGGTAATTGATTAAATGTCCTTTGACCAGTATCTGGCCACTTGGAGTGCTTTGGTGTTGCTGCAAGAAGGTCCTCCCTTGTGCATGTGGCTGGGCTCAGGTTGCATTGCAGCAGGTGGTCTGTGGTTTGCTCTTCTCCACACTCGCATGTCGTGGATTCCACTTTGTAGCCCCATTTCTGAAGGTTGGCTCTGCATCTCGTGGTGCCAGAGTGCAGTCTGTTCAGTGCCTTCCAAGTCACCCAGTCCTCTGTGTGCCCAGGGGGGAGTCCCTCATTTGGTATCAGCCATTGGTTGAGGTTCTGGGTTTGAGCCTGCCACTTTTGGACTCTCGCTTGCTGAGGTGTTCCAACGAGTGTCTCTGTAGATCATAGAAAACTATTTCTAGATTTAAGTCGTTGACGTGCTGGCTGATACCCAAACAGGGGATGAGCTGGAGATGTCACTGCCTTGGTCCTTTCTGTGTTGGCTGCTACTTCCCGGCGGATGTCAGGTGGTGCAATACCGGTTAAGCGGTGTAATTTCTCCAGTGGTGTAGGGCGCAGGCACCCCGTGATAATGCGGCATGTCTCAAAACAATAATGTGACCCACATGTTCTTGTGAAATGCTGATTATGCTTGAAATTTCTCTCTGAGTGATATGACGTTTATCCTGAATCAATCTGTCAACCTTTTGCTTGTGAAACTCAGTGGTTGCTGTCACAGGACGTCCAACTCTTTGTTTGTCACGCAGGTCAGATGTTCCCACCACAACATCTTTAAACTTACTCGCCCAAAGACGCACAGTACTCACATCAACACAATCACCATAAACAGATTGCATTCTCTGATGAATCTCCTTTGGGATGACATCTTCTGCTGTCAAGAATTCAATGACTGCACGTTGCTTAAGTCACATTGACCAACCATTTGCGTAGGGTTCCATACTTCACACTTTGACAAGACAACTGTTCAATGCTTAGGCTTCCTGCCAAAATGGCACTGTAGAGGAGAGTCTACTGAACAAGCCAGTACCTGCCGCATACCAGTACTGCCATCTCTTGAGGAGTTATGAAGGTGGAGGCATTACTTTTCATTCAACCCTTGTAGATAAATGCTGCGGCTAGCTTGGTCAGTTTGGGCTTTTCCATTGGCTACTGGGAGACAAAAATGGACATGATGGTCCAACTGGAAACTTGCAATCAGATTATTGAAATCCAGAAGGAAGAACTAGAGTTAGAAATTTCAAATATCACTGTGCAGTCTGCTCTTCCAAATACTTTTAAAGGGATGTCCCAGTCCAGAAGCTCACGCATCAGTTAAGGAAACTCAGTTTTTGTGTGTGTCAGGTACTACTTGAGAAACTGCAAGTTGCTTCTTGAGTGAGAGAATTGCTCATCTACAAGGATGTTGCCCAAGGGACACTCAGACGTTTGATGTTTTATCATCCTTGTGGGAGGCTTCTCTCATGTCCCTGCATGGGGAGCTGGAGTTGACAGAGGGAGCTCATCTGTGCTCTCCCTGGATTCGAACCTCCAACCTGTCGGTCTTCAGTCCTGCCAGCACAAGGGTTTAAGCCATTGCACCACTGAGGGCTCCTAGAAGACTCAGTATAAACATGCAATAATCACCAGTACCTCATCTCACAAGCTAGTGAAATGATTCCTTTAATTCTAAAATTATAGTTACATAGTTTACATGTCTGAACAATGCCCGTCTTTGCTACTATTGTTTAGTAACAACACAAACACTTTGAGAGTCCTAAAAGGATGATATTTTGTTAATACTTGGTCAGTTATAAAGAAATCATCATCTCAATAACTATTGTAATGGACTACCATAGCCATAAGGTCAACTCTCTTCCGTGCTAAAGCACCCTTGAGGGACGGGTTTAAATCGCCTCTAAATTCTTTGATAGGCTGCTCCACTAGCAAATAATTCATACTAATGGTCGGAGTGAACTCCCGACCATCAATAATCTAGCTTGCTGTCGACCTATGCAGCCCGAAAGACAGTTGCATCTGTCAAGTAGGAAATTTAAGTACTGCTTTAGCGGGAAGGCTAATGTAACTAATTTAAAGGTAAAGGTAGTCCCCTGACATTAAGTCCAGTCGTAACTGGCTCTGGGGTGTGGTGCTCATCTCCATTTCTAAGCCGAAGAGCCAGCGTTGTCCGTAGACACCTCCAAGGTCATGTGGCCGGCATGACTGCATGGAGCGCTGTTACCTTCCCTTCGGAGCGGTACCTATTGATCTACTCACATTTGCATGTTTTCGAACTGCTAGGTTGGCAGAAGCTAGGGCTGACAGCGGAAGCTCACGCCACTCCCAGGAATCGAACCTGTGACCTTTCGATCAACAAGCTGAGCAGCTCAGTGCTTTAACCCACTGCGCCACCGGGGGCTCCAATGTAACTAATTTATGATTCCATAAAACCTTCCAGCAGTGTGTAGAAGAATGAGGAAGTACTCCATGAAAGGATCCAGTGTCACGAGTGGACGGTGAAGCGGCAGCTCCCCCTGTGGCTGGAAATGAGCATACGCTCATGAAGCCAGAAAGCTGGAATGTTAAATTGCCTCTTTGTCTGTCTATATATGTTGTATGTCTAATGACATTGAATGTTTCCCATGTATATGTGCATTGTAATCAGCCCCGAGTCCCCTGCGGGGTGAGAAGGGTGGAATATAAGTACTGTAAAAAATAAATAAATAAATAAATAAATAAATAAATACTATCAGGAAGTTTATCCTAATGTTATGTTAGAATCTCTTTTCTTGTAATTTGAATCCATTGTTTCAGGTTCTACCCATCTTCTGTATAGTAACCATGTCCAGCAGTTGATGGTGGTTGGTAGTTAAACACCTAACGGTTGGTGGTGGTTAGTACACAGAAAGCTAGGCAGGGTCATGACCGGAAGGGGGGTGATGTTGCAAAAGGTATGGAAGGGGCTAATCTTCCTCCTAGTTCTAAAGGGCAGAGTAATCTGTAAGTAAGAGCTTATAGGTGGCAGCGATAAAGGTGAAGGCCTGCAGAGACAAGATGGAGTTGTCATCAGCTGCATAAATAGAACCTAGCAGAGACTGCTCTTTGGGAGGAAAGTATCTGCCATATTTGGCTGTTGGTGGGGTTTTCTCCAAGTTGTGTGGATGGTGATATCCTGACTTGTTTTGTGAACTCTTGGAACTTTGAAGGACCTTGAACCTTGGTGAGAATCCTGTTACTGCTGTATCTTGTGTGGAATCTTGATGTACCTTGAATCCCTGGACTGACTTTTGACTACGTATTTTGGGTCACCTTTCAACTCTCCGATCATCTGGAGAGGCCCTGCTCACGATCCCACCTGCGTCGCAAGCGCGGTTGGTGGGGACGAGGGACAGGGCCTTCTCTGTGGTAGCTCCCTCGATTCTGGAACTCTCTCCCCAAGGACATCAGACAAGCCCCAATGCTGGCAGTCTTCAGGAAGAGCTTGAAGACGTGGCTGTTCTGGTGTGCCTTTCCAGAATAGGAAGCTCCTAGCATCATGTCCCAAATGCACTTTACTAGAGATTTAAGATTGTCTGCACACCGCACCTACCTCTAAAAACCTATAAAAATGCTGGACCTGTCATGTCCAGCATTTTTAAATTTTATTCATTACATTTGGCCCGGCCTGAGTTTTAAATGCGTCCAGGTGGTACTGTTTTTAATGTTTATTGTTATTGCTTTAATTTTTTTTGTTTGCTTTATGAGTTTTATTGTTGTATTTGTTATGTTGTTGTTTTATTGGGGGCCTTGGCCTTTTGTAAGCCACACCGAGTCCTTCGGGAGATGTTAGCGGGGTATAAATAAAGATAATAATAATAACAACAACAACAACAACAACAACAACTCTGGACCTTTGGAGCAACAGCTTTGGTCTCTTGAACCTTGGACAAATCTTGGCATTTGACTCGTGGACTGCAACCTAGACAACGGTGTACTCTTTCTCCTGAACTGGTGTTTGTAGTACTCTCCTTGTTATAAGTCTTTGCTTTATCTATGGCTGTGTGCTATCTTTATGTTCTGAACTTGGACCTTGAAAACAGCCAAATGAGTAAGTGCTGCTTTAAGTAAAATAGTTTTTGGAGACATGTTGGGTGTTGTTTTTGGTTCACCTCTGCCTGCATACTGGCAGAGCCCCAGATCCTGACACTTTCCAGATATTCAACAATTATGTTCCTGTCTTTACGAAGGCTTTCATGGCCGGAATAACTGGGTTGTTGTAGGTTTTTTTTTGAGCTATATGGCCATGTGTTTTGGGCTATATGGCCTCTGAGGATGCTTGCCAGAGATGCAGGCGAAACGTCTGGAAATTATGCCTCTAGAACATGGCCATATAGCCCAAAAAAAAAAAAAAAACCTACAACAACCCAATGTTCCTGTCATCTCTCAAATGTTTTATTTTACAAGTTAAATATGCCCAGCTCCCTAAGACATTCCCCATAGGGAATAATATCCTGACTTTTTACCATCTTGGCTTACTACTTTTGGACACATTCCAGCTAGCTGATACTCTTCTTGACTATACAGAATATTTAATTTGAACTCTGACCAAAGCAAAACAGAACTGTATTATTACTTCCCTCCATCTGGACATACTCCAGTTGATATTGCCTAAAATTATATTAGTTTTTATAATTTATTTAGGGAGGGGGACAAAATCATGTTGAATAGAGTTAAGCTTCTGGTATTTCAAGATCACTATATCTTTTTGACATATGCTGTTATCAAGCCAGGTGTTATTCATTTTATCTTTGGGTTGTTGTAGGTTTTTTAGGTTGTATGGCCATGTTCTAGAAGCATTCTCTCCTGACGTTTCACCTGCATCTTTCGATGCTTGCCACAGATGCAGGTGAAACATCAGGAGGGAATACTTCTAGAACATGGCCATACAACCCGAAAAACCTACAACAAATCAGTGATTCCAGCTATGAAAGCCTTCGACAATACATTCTATCTTTTGATCATCTGATTTTTCTATGTAATTGGCCTGTCAACCAGCTACAAATAGTATTGCCTACCCACATTTTATGAGTTTCCCTGTAAAAATATCATCGGAGAATAATGTCAAAAGCATTATTCAAATGAAGTTATACTATACTGGCAGCATTTCCCTGATCTACTAAGCTTGCAACTCTGTCAAAAATAATACTATTGGTCTCATGTCACTTGTGTTTGAGAAACCCATTCTGGCTCTGTTGAAGCTGTGCCTCCAATATCTTGCTTTTCAGAAACTTCCATCCATTATGAAGTACTTTATCCCACCCTCCCCCCTTTCAGTTTTTTCCTAAGTTTACTGAAGTCAGTTTTGTTAAAGCCTACAGTGCATGTATGACTATGCTTTACATCCCCTTTCTGCTATATAACAAACTCTTCAAGAACATGATCACTCCCAGCTAAGGATCCCACTAAATCCACCCCACTTACTAGGTCAAACACTGTTGGTTGGGATCAGATATAATATAGCTCAGTATTTCTCAGCCTTCCTAATGCCCCAACCCCTTAATACAATTTCTGATGTTGTGGTGACCCCCAACCATAACATTATTTTTGTTGTGACTTCATAACTCTAATTCTGCTACTGTTATGAATCGTAATGTAAATATATAATATGCAGGATGTATTTTCATTAACTGGACCAAATTCGGCACAAATACCTGATATGTCCAAATTTGAATACTGGTGGGGTTGGCGGGGGATTGATTTTGTCATTTGGGAGTTGTAGTTGCTGGGATTTATAGTTCAGCTACTATCAAAGAGCATTCCGAACTCCACCAATGATGGAATTGAACCAAACTTGACACACAGAACTCCCATGACCAACAGAAAACACTGGAAGGGTTTGGTGGGCATTGACCTTGAGTTTTGGAGTTGTAGTTCACCTACATCCAGAGAGCATTGTGGACTCAAACAACGGTGGATCTGGACCAAACTTGGCACGAATACTCAATATGCCCAAATGTGAACACTGGTGGAATTTGGGGAAAATAGACTTTGGCATTTGAAAGTTGTAGTTGCTGGGATTTATAGTTCACTTACAATCAAAGAGCATTCTGAATCCCATCAATGATAGAACTGGGCCAAACATTCCATACAGAATCCTCTTGACCAACAGAAGATACTGTGTTTAATTATGGTCTTTGGCGACCCCTCTGACACCCCTTCACGACCCCCCACAGGGGTCCCAACCCCCAGGTTGAGAAACACTGATATAGCTGATCCCCTGGTTGCCTCTGCCACTTCTGCGCCATAGACAGCAAGAAAACTCAACCTAAACACTTGAAGTCATCATTGTACACTGAAGGATTCCAATGCTTTCACATCCAACAACCGTATGCAAGAGGTCAACAGAGATGCAACTGCTGCATACCCCGTCTCCACTCTCTCTACCCTTGGACAATGGAAACACTAATAGTATCTGGCAAGTGGGAGCAGGACACCAAATCTGGGTAATGGCCTACCCAATAACTGACATGTGTTGTTCACCTGGGCTTACAGTATCACCTTCCTCTAAGCTGAACAGTCGAATATTCCTCATTTTTATCCTGTAGCATGGACTAAAATATGGTGCATGCACCAAGGTTACCCAGTGAGCTGTATGGATTTGTAGACATATATGGACATTATATCACACCCACAGTTACCTATGGCTGAGAACAACATGGAATAAAAGTAAATGAAAGCCACTATAGCAGGCATGGGCAAACTTCAGCCCTCCAGGTGTTTTGGACTTCAACTTCCACAATTCCTAACAGTCTACCAGCGGTTAGGAATTGTGGGAGTTGGAGGCCAAAGCACCTGGAGGTCTGAAGTTTGCCCATGCCTGGACTATAGTAATTTTGGGATTGTCTACACTATCAGAACAATGCATTTTCAATTCATGTTATTCTGCCCTGGAGCTGCCCCAGATTCACCTATCTGTAATATACCTCATTAAAATGGTGTTGATGGCTATATTCCAAATTCCACAATATCTGCTTTGAACTGGGTTATCTGAGTCCCAGCCTGTCTTCTGGGATATAGGGCTATGTGGAAGGGTCCCTGGAGACTAGGGCGCGGAGCAATGGCTTCAAACTACAGGAAAGGAGATTCCGCCTGAACATTAGGAAGAACTTTCTCACTGTGAGAGCTGTTCAGCAGTGGAACTCTCTGCCCTGGAGTGTGGTGGAGGCGCCTTCTTTGGAGTTTTTTAAACAGAAACTGGATGGCCATCTGTCAAGGGTGCTTGGAATGTGATTTTCCTGCTTCTTGGAAGGGGGTTAGACTGGATGGCCCACAAAGTCTCTTCCAAATCTACAAGGGTTGAATGAAAAGTAACGCCTCCACCTTCATAACTCCTCAATAGATGGCAGTACTGGTATACGGCAGGTACTGGCTTGTTCAGTAAACTCTCCTCTACAGTTCCATTTTGGCGGGAAGCCTTAGAATTGAATAATTGTGTTGTTAAAGTGCAAAACATGGAACCCTGTGCAGATGGTCGGTCAATGCAGCTTAAGCAACGTGCAGTCATTGAAGTCTTGACAGCAGAAAGTGTCATCCCAAAGGGGATTCATCAGAGAATGCAAGCTGTTTATGCTGATTGTGTTGATGTGAGTACTATGCGTCATTGGGCAATTCAGTTTAAAGATGTTGAGGTGACACCTTCCGCTGTCAAGAATTCAATGACTGCACGTTGCTTAAGCCGCATTGACCGACCATCTGCACAGGGTTCCATACTTTGCACTTTAACAACACAACTGTTCAATGCTAAGCCTTCCCGCCAAAATGGAACTGTAGAGGAGAGTCTACTGAACAAGCCAGTACCTGCCGCATGCCAGTACTGCCATCTATTGAGGAGTTACGAAGGTGGAGGCATTACTTTTCATTCAACTCTCATAGGATTCTATGATTCCCCAAAGTAATTTGCCATGATTTTCTTTCTGCTTGGATCCATTTCTGCTGCTGCCTTTCCAGGAAAGTGTTTCCCGGCAGAGCCCTGTTAGTGAAATCGCTTGCTCCGATGTCAGAGTGAGGGGCCCAACTACAGGTAGTCCCCAAGTTAGGATTGTTCTGAAGTTGATCAAAGGTGAGGAAAGAGCCAAATCAAACACCTCATTGTTGATCTAATGGCTGAGGACCTTGGTTTATCTATCTATCTATCTATCTATCTATCTATCTATCTATCTATCTATCTATCTACCTACTATATTTGTATAGTAAGCCCTTCTCAGCCCTTAGGCGACTCAGGGTGGTTCAAAATTAAAACATTGTCCCATCTCATCGTCCAGTCGTTCCAATTCCTATGTCTTTTACCTATGCATTTTCAAAAGCTTGCTCAAGCAACCAAATCTTGACTCTCTTCTGAAATGTTAAGAGGGAGGGGGCCGATCTAATGTCCTCAGGAAGAGTGTTCCATAGCCAAGGGGCCACCACTGAGAAGGCCCTGTCTCTCGTCTCCACCAAACGTGTTTGTGACACAGGCGGGATCGAGAGCAGGGCCTCCCCGGACAATCCTAGGAGGTAAAGTCCTAACCCTAATCCTAACTCTTCCCTCACTCTACTATTTTCCACCACAATTATTTCACAATTATTCCGAACAGATGATCTATGCAGTTCTTTCAAAGCCTGTGGCATAAACAACTCACAGCGGAAACTTTTCCCCCTTCGAAACTGTGACTGGGATCAGCTCATGGAGACTCTGATATTCTTTATTTACAAACATGAAAAAGAATCTTAATGGATTAAGAAAACATGAAAAAGAATCTTAATGTGTACAAAATGCACATTACAGTAAGTATTACTGGAAAATTTTTAAAATTTGGATGTTTGCTACCTAACAATCTACCTCAGCTCACTCCCTTAAGGCCACTCAGATCTAGATGGACACATGCAACAAAGCACAGCAAAAGCCTTCAATTTTCCTAGTTATTGCACAAAAAAAGAGGTTTGGTAGGAACAGGAAATAATCCTGCCAAAAGCTTTCCAGACTCAACACCTGTCATTCATTCAAAGTTTTGAAAATGCTCAAGGAAATACATTGGAAAGGAGGACCAATAAAAGCTACTTAAAGTATTTGAAAAACTAGCGCACTATCAGGCATGACCACACAAGAGACAGTTCACACCGAATCTATATAGAACAGTGGTTCTCAATCTTCCTAATGCCGTGGCCCCTTAATACAGTTCCTCATGTCGTGGTGACCCCCAACCATAACATTATTTCCGTTGCTACTTCATAATTGTCATTTTCCTATTGTTGTGAATCATAATGTAAATATCTGAGATGCAGGATGTATTTTCATTCACTAGACCAATTTTGGCACAAATACTCAATACGCCCAAATTTAAATATTGGTGGAGTTGGGGGGAGAATGAGTTTGTCATTTGGGGGTTGTAGTTCCTGGGATTTGTAGTTCACCTATAATCAAAGAGCATTCTGAACTCCACCGAAGATGGAATTGAACCAAACTTGGCAAACAGAACTCCCACGATCAACAGAAAATACTGGAAGGGTTTGGTGGGCATTGACCTTGAGTTTTGGAGTTGTAGTTCACCTACATCCAGAAAGCACTGTGGACCCAAACAGTGATGGATCTGGACACAACTTGGCACAAATACTCAACATGTCAAAATGTGAATGTGACGGCACGTCAGGCCCCACTTATAAAATGTACAGTTGAATTGTTTGGTTATCTATAGCTGTCAATCAATGTTATTTTGCATTGGTTGAATTGCCTCCCCTGCTCAATTGTTTGACTCCACCCGTTCCTGGAGAAGAGGGCAGGGCTTTCTTTTCATTCTACCATCAAACATCTCAGCAGATGGATGTGAGAAAGGCTTAGCTCCAAAAGCCCCCAGTTAAGTCATCTCTCTTCACCAATTCTCAAGTTTGTACTCTTAAGATTCATTCTTCATATCCAGCTCACCTGGACGATGTTGCGGAATCTTAAGCGCCCTCAAACCAGTCCTCTGGCATCAAGAGGAAGACTTTGGCCTTCAATATAGGTCATTGGACTGGGGTTGCGAATGCTCAGGCTTTCGCAGCCATTGAGAAAGAGGGAACTTGGAAAGCTTCTCAGCTGCAAAACTCCTTGGACCCAAGACTCCAAAGACTGTAACGTATGTTTTCTTTACCCCTTTTGAATATCAAGTTTATTTATAGTTCACCTACAATCAAGGAGCATTCGGAACCCCACCAATGATAAAATTAGGCCAAACTTCCCACACAGAACCCCCACGTCTAACAGAAAACATTGTATATTCTGATGGTCTTTGGGGACCCCTCTGACACCCCCTCGCGACCCCCCCCCCGGGTTAAGAAACACTGACTTAGGCAGTGAATTCTTGGAAATAGAGTCCAAAAAGGGACTTTTCTGAAGTCTGATATTTATTGATAAGATTGTGGCTAGATGCAAAAATTTATAATCCTTGAGATAATGCTCCGGGAGAAGAGGCAGAAAGAATTCAAGATCCCTAGAGGTACTATATTGTGAAAATAGGGAGAAGAGTTTCTCAAATTCCCAATGATGGATTGTTTGGCCAGTTAATGCAAAATGCATTGCTTTTCTGGGCCTGAGTCCAGAAAACACTTTTCAAGATCACTCCCACTACTTCATTCTACTACTTTAAGCAGTTGCACTGAACTTCCGTACTATAATAAATTGGATAAGAATAAAATACGGGTTGAGTCTCCCTTTTCCCTGAAATCCAAAAGACTTCAACAACAAAAACTTTTTGCTGATGCCTCTATTTCCACCTTTGAGGAAAGGGGGCTAGTTACACATCCTACTCAAGGAGCTGTCAGTCAACCAGTGACAGAAATTGGAGAGGGAAAAGGGAACCTCTATATATATGGTTTTGCGCATGTGTTGTAATGTATTTTTGGGGGGGGGGGGGTGGTTGGCTTTTTAAGTCAGTGTTTTTATGAGTGATGGTCTCTTGTTGGCCTGATAGGTGTCTTGTGTCCAAATTTGGTGTCAATTCCCCCAGTGGTTTTTGAGTTCTGTTAATCCCACAAATGAACATTACATTTTTATTTAGATAGATTGCTTTACAATGTTATGATCAATATATGTACATACAATATATTTTAATTATTATTATAGTACTGTATTAGTATTATATATTACTATATTGTACTATACCACTATACTGCAATATTATTTATAATATTGATATATATATATATATATATATATATATATATAGTATTATTATTATTATTATTATTATTATTATATTGTATTACATTATAATATTATTATCAATATTATATGTATATACTATACAATATATTGTACAATGTCCTGCTCTCCTTTCCCTAGCCATGTCCTTGAACTGGGGAGATGAAATAACGACCTGTGCATCAAGGCCCTTTATCTTTCTACCCATAGCTTTGTCATCTTGTGTCTACCCATAGCTTTGTCATCTCCTGCAGGCTATGCCTTGCATTGTCCATAGTTCCCACATTGACCAAAAGCAAGGTGAAGTGGTCTGAGGGCTTGACAAGCCTTATCAGTCTGTTACATCACAAAGTTTTGCTCCATGTTGACAGCACACCTGTGAGGTCCACAAACCACTTCTTCCATACCTCTCATCAGAGAATCCTCTATCACCACCACAAGTCCAGGGCACCTGCACACTCCCTGAGGACTATCACTGTTGCACTTCGTGTTGTTCGACATCATCACCAATGCTGGAGAGAACATTTAATTGATTCACAGAACGATTCCTGGTCCTTCTATGTGTCACTTCCCTCCAAGTGTTTGTGAAGTGGTCTCCTCCTCAGAGACATTCCTTAAGTGTTTCTCCTCCAAGACAGTCTACTCTGCAGTGTTCAAGACAACCTCCTCCTCCTACGTTGGAGTCTGTCTACATGAGCCTCAAGCTGATTGACCTTCTCTTCCAAGAGGGTCACCAACTTGCACTTGGTGCAAGTATAGCTATTCTCCACCTTCAGGTGAAAATAAAAAAGCTACTGCAACTGTTGCAGGTAGTCACCTCACCATTTATTTTGACCAGCCTTAGGTAGGAAATGGACCAAAACTATGGGCCTCCGACAAGTACAGAATGATTCCTGGTCCTTCTACTTCTATGTGTGTCACTTCCCTCCAAGTGTTGGTAAAGTGGTCTCCTCCCTAGAGATGTTCCTTGTTTGTTTCTCCTCCAAGACAGTCTACTCTGCAGTGTTCAAGACAACCTCCTCCTCCTACGTTGGAGTCTGGCTACATGGGCCTCAAGCTGATGGACCTTCACTTCCAAGAGGGCCACCAAATTGCACTTGTTGAAAGTATGGATTAGCTAACCAAACACAGAATGATTCCTGGTCATTCTACCTCTATGTGTCACTTCCCGCCAAGTGTTGGCAAAGTGGTCTCCTCCCTAGAGATGTTCCTTGTTTGTTTCTCTTCCAAGACAGTCTACTCTGCAGTGTTCAAGACAACCTCCTCCTCCTACGTTGAAGTCTGGCTACATGGGCCTCAAGCTGATGGACCTTCTCTTCCAAGAGGGTCACTAACTTGCACTTGTTGCACTTGTTATCCTCCACCTTCAGGAGAAAATAAAGAGATACTGCAACTGCTGCAGGTAGTCACCTCACCAGTCTTAGGTAGGAAATGGTCCAAAACTATGGGCCTCCGACACAAACGCTCCTGCTAAACATGCATCAAAAACACCCATGTTGGTCTCGCCTGTCCACCACAACCAAAGTCAGAACTCATTTTGGGTGAAGTTGGAGTCAGTAGAAACATGCCAACTTGCATTCAAGTTTTGAAATCCATGAAAGTCGGAGGAATACTGAGTGGAGAAGGCACTACCCTCCAGATGTTCAGACCTCATAACTTCTGGGGATGCCTGCCATAGATGTGGATGAAATGTCAGGAGAGAATGCTTCTGGAACATGGCCATACAGCCCAGAAAAGTCACAGCAACCCATACCCTTTCCATACAGCTGAATAAAATCCTACATGATCTGTTTTGAAATGGGGATATATGGTAGTGTGGACTCAGGGCCCTTCCACACAGCCCTATATCCCAGAATATCAAAGCAGGAAATCCCACATTATCTGAATGTGGACTCAGATGACCCAGTTCAAAGCAGATATTGTGGGATTTCCTGCCTTAATTGATATAAGACTGTGTGAAAGGGTCCTCAGATAACCCAGGGCCCTTCCACACAGCCCGATATCCCAGAATATCAAGGCAGGAGATCCCACATTATCTCAGTGTGGACTCAGATAACCCTGTTCAAAACAGATATTGTGGGATTGGGTTGTTGTAGGTTTTTTCGGGTTATATGCAGTGATGGGCAACCTTTTGAGCTTGGTGTGTCAAAATTTGCCAAAAACCTGACCATAACTTGGGTGGGGTGTCAACTTCGAGAAAAAATAAACGTAATTTTGCAATATTTATAGTTTAAATAAGAAAAATGTATATTCCATGCTGAGTTATGGAGTGAACAATGCTCAAACGTGCAGGTGTTAAATTTGTAGAGCCTTTTACAAATTTAAGGATGGAATTAGATTGGCTCTTATAAGGTGTATTTCTCTGTGGCCGCGTGTCATCAAAAATAGCCATGTGTGTCAGTGCTGACACGCGTGTCATAGGTTCACCATCACGGTTCTAGAGGCATTCTCTCCTGACGTTTTGCCTGCATCTATGGCAAGCATCCTCTGGCGAAATGTCAGGAGAGAATGCCTCTAGAACATGGCCACATGCACAATGGGGGACCTTCTTGCAGCAACACAAGAGGCACTCCAAGTGGCCAGCTATTTGGTCAAAGGACATTTAATAGATATTTAATACCAAGCCTGCAAACTTTGTGTTTTGTTTGCTTGTTTGTTTTTAATGCACTTCAACTGTTTTGGTCCACTCCTCCAAGCAGGAGGAAGGGAAGAGAGGCCTTTCTCTTAAATTCTGCAAAGGGAGGAAGAGAAGGAAAGGATACCCTCCTATCTTCTTCCAAAGGAAGAGGATGTTGGGAGTAGGAGGAGGAGAAGGAAGAGGAGGATGAGGAAGGGAAGAGGAGGCCTTCTTCCCAAAATCTGCAAAGGGAAGGAGAGAAGGAAGGAAGGGGATGCCCTCTTCTCTTCTTCCAAAGGAGGAGGATAGGAGGAATAGGAAGAAAGGGAGGAAGGAGGATGAGGAGAAGGAAGAGGAAGAAGAGGAAGGGAAGAGGAGGCCTTCCTCCCAAAATCTGCAAAGGGGAGAAGGAAGGAAGGGGATGCCCTCTTCTCTTCTTCCAAAGGAGGAGGATAGGAGGAATAGGAAGAAAGGGACGAAGGAGGATGAGGAGAAGGAAGAGGAAGAAGAGGAAGGGAAGAGGAGGCCTTCTTCCCAAAATCTGCAAAGGGAAGGAGAGAAGGAAGGAAGGAAGGGGATGCCCTCTTCTCTTCTTCCAAAGGAGGAGGATAGGAGGAATAGGAAGAAAGGGATGAAGGAGGATGAGGAGAAGGAAGAGGAAGAAGAGGAAGGGAAGAGGAGGCCTTCCTCCCAAAATCTGCAAAGGGAAGGAGAGAAGGAAGGAAAGGGATGCCCTCTTCTCTTCTTCCAAAGGAGGAGGATAGGAGGAATAGGAAGAAAGGGAGGAAGGAGGATGAGGAGAAGGAAGAGGAAGGGAAGAGGAGGCCTTCCTCCCAAAATCTGCAAAGGGAAGGAGAGAAGGAAGGAAGGGGGTGCCCTCTTCTCTTCTTCCAAAGGAGGAGGATAGGAGGAATAGGAAGAAAGGGAGGAAGGAGGATGAGGAGAAGGAAGAGGAAGAAGAGGAAGGGAAGAGGAGGCCTTCCTCCCAAAATCTGCAAAGGGAAGGAGAGAAGGAAGGGGATGCCCTCTTCTCTTCTTCCAAAGGAGGAGGATAGGAGGAATAGGAAGAAAGGGAGGAAGGAGGATGAGGAGAAGGAAGAGGAAGAAGAGGAAGGGAAGAGGAGGCCTTCCTCCCAAAATCTGCAAAGGGAAGGCGAGAAGGAAGGAGGGGGATGCCCTCTTCTCTTCTTCCAAAGGAGGAGGATAGGAGGAATAGGAAGAAAGGGAGGAAGGAGGATGAGGAGAAGGAAGAGGAAGAAGAGGAAGGGAAGAGGAGGACTTCCTCCCAAAATCTGCAAAGGGAAGGAGAGAAGGAAGGAAGGGGATGCCTTCTTCTCTTCTTCCAAAGGAGGAGGATAGGAGGAATAGGAAGAAAGGGACGAAGGAGGATGAGGAGAAGAGGAAGGGAAGAGGAAGCCTTCCTCCCAAAATCTGCAAAGGGAAGGAGAGAAGGAAGGGGATGCCCTCTTCTCTTCTTCCAAAGGAGGAGGATAGGAGGAATAGGAAGAAAGGGAGGAAGGAGGATGAGGAGAAGGAAGAGGAAGAAGAGGAAGGGAAGAGGAGGCCTTCCTCCCAAAATCTGAAAAGGGAAGGAGAGAAGGAAGGAAGGGGATGCCCTCTTCTCTTCTTCCAAAGGAGGAGGATAGGAGGAATAGGAAGAAAGGGAGGAAGGAAGATGAGGAGAAGGAAGAGGAAGAGAAGAGGCCTTCCTCCCAAAATCTGCAAAGGGAAGGAGAGAAGGAAGGATAAATAAATAAATGGCCATATAGCCCGAAAAAACCTACAACAACCCAGTGATTCCAGCCATGAAAGCCTTTGACAATATATGGTGGGATTTTCTGCCTTGATATTCTGGGATAGAAGGCTGTGTGGAAGGGCCTTGACTCTGCTTAGCTACCAAGATCAATGGAGTCCCTGAGCAAGGGCTTTGCTATCCATAGGCCACAAGCACATCCAGACAGTGGGAGCCTTTCCACAGAATATCAAGGCAGGAAATCCCACAATATCTGCTTTGAATTGGGTTATCTGAGTCCACTCTGCTATATATCCCAGTTCAAAGCAGATCATGTGGGGTTTTGTTCATCTGTGGGGAAGGGGCCTGGGTGATCTGGTTCCACACTCAGATAATGTGGGTTCTCCCTTTTCCTTTCTTCCTTGGGCTCCATTGAGCAGGAGAAAGGGGAAGCAGCTGCCTTGCCTCTGCCCAGCCCCTCCCCCTCCTCCCCCTTTGGTTTTGGGAGGAGGGAAGATGGGGGGGGGGGGCTGAGTTTTCACTGGGGAGGTTCACATCTCTCTCTCTGTGTCTTCCTATTCACCAGCATCATTGTCATGCACAAGCACCCCCTCATTCAGAAGAATAACACTCGAGGTCTTCCCCACCCTCTGTGCCAAAAAGGGGGCGTCAAGAGGAAGAGGGAGGGGGGAATATGAGGAGGTGGGGGCCAGATCCAAGCCAAGGAAGGGCCTTGGCTTGGATCTGGACCAGATGTGCTCCAAATTGGAGTCGGGTGGGGAAAAAGCAAGGGAGAAAGGAGAAGGAAGGAAGGGAGAAGTGGGGGGGGGGGGTGACCTCCCTTTCCTGACCCTCCCCATCCAGGAAAATCAGCCGAGAAGGCCCCTTTTTGGACTCACCCGGGCCGGCCAGTGCGGGTAGCCTTTCATTTTGGCGAAGACGAGATCTCCGGCTTTGTATTCGCGGGGCCTGGGGCGAGCCATGGGGGCGGCGTGGCCCTCCCCGACCCCCGGCAGGGCGGCGAGGAAGAAGGGGAGGAAGAGGAAGGAGAGCGAGAGGAGGAGGCCTTCCTCCCAAACTCTGCAAAGGGAGGGAGAGAAGGAAGGAAGGGGATGCCCTCTTCCCTGCTTCCAAAGGAGGAGGATGCTGGGGATGAGGAAAAGGGAGAAAGGGAGGGAAGAGGAGGAGGAGCAGAAGAAAGAGGAGGAAGAGGAAGGGAAGAGGAGGACTTCCTCCCAAACTGTGCAAAGGGAGGGAGAGAAGGAAAGGAGGAAGGAAGGAAGGGGATGCCCTCTTCCCTGTTTCCAAAGGAGGAGGATGCTGGGGATGAGGAAAAGGGAGAAAGGGAGGGAGGGAAGAGGAGGAGGAGGAGCAGAAGAAAGAGGAGGAAGAGGAAGGGAAGAGGAGGACTTCCTCCCAAACTCAGCAAAGGGAAGGAGAGAAGGAAGGAAAAGGAGACCCTCTTCCCTGTTTCCAAAGGAGGAGGATGCTGGGGATGAGGAATAGGGAGGGAGGGAAGAGGAGGAGCAGAAGAAAGAGGAGGAAGAGGAAGGGAAGAGGAGGACTTCCTCCCAAACTCAGCAAAGGGAGGGAGAGAAGGAAGGAAGAGGAGACCCTCTTCCCTGTTTCCAAAGGAGGAGGATGCTGGTGATGAGGAATAGGGAGGGAAGGAAGAGGAGGAGCAGAAGAAAGAGGAGGAAGAGGAAGGGAAGAGGGGGACTTCCTCCCAAACTCTGCAAAGGGAAGGAGATAAGGAAGGAAGGGGATACTCTCTTCCCTGCTTCCAAAGGAGGATGATGCTGGGGATGAGGAACAGGAAGAAAGGGATGGAGGAGGCGGAAAAGGAAGAGAAGAGGAAGGGAAGAGGAGAAGGAAGAGGAAGGGAAGAGGAGGCCTTCCTCCAAAGGAGGAGGATGGTGAGGAGGAATAGGAAGAAAGGGAGGGAGGAGGAAGAGCAAGGGAAGAGGAGGCCTTCCTCCCAAACTCTGCAAAAGGAGGGAGAAAAGGAAAGAAGGAAGGAAGGGGATACCCTCTGCCCTGCTTCCAAAGGAGGAGGATGCTGGTGATGAGGAATAGGAAGAAAGGGAGGGAGGAGGAGGAGGAGAAGGAAGAGGAAGGGAAGAGGAGGCCTCCCCCCCAAACTCTGCAAAGGGAGGGAGAAAAGGAAAGAAGGAAGTAAGGGGATGCCCTCTTCCCTGTTTCCAAAGGAGGAGGATGCTGGTGATGAGAAATAGGAAGAAAGGGAGGGAGGAGGAGGAGGAGAAGGAAGAGGAAGGGAAGAGAGGCCTTTCTCTCAAACTCTGCTAAGGGAGGGAGAGAAGGAAGGAAGGGGATACCCTCTTCTTCCAAGGGAGGAGAATGCTGGTGATGAGGAATAGGAAGAAGGGGAGGAGGAGGAAGACAAGAGAGGCCTTCCTCCCAAACTCTGGAAAGGGAGGGAGAGAAGGAAGGGATACCCTCTTCTCTTTTTCCAAAGGAGGAGGATGCTAGTGATGAGGAATAGGAAGAAAGGGAGGAAGGAGGAGAAGGAAGAGGAAAAAGAGGAAGGGAAGAGGAGGCTTTCCTCCCAAAATCTGCAAAGGGAGGGAGAGAAGGAAGGAAGTTGATGCCCTCTTCTCTTCTTCCAAAGAAGGAGGATGCTAGTGATGAGGAATAGGAAGAAAGGGAGGGAGGAGAAGAAGGAAGAGGAAGAAGAGGAAGAGGAGACCTTCCTCCTAAAAATGCAAAGGGAGTGAGAGAAGGGAGGAAGGGGATGTCCTCTTCTCTTCTTCCAAAGGAGGAGGATGGTGAGGAGGAATAGGAAGAAAGGGAGGGAGGAGGAAGAGCAAGGGAAGAGGAGGCCTTCCTCCCAAACTCTGCAAAAGGAGGGAGAAAAGGAAAGAAGGAAGGAAGGGGATACCCTCTGCCCTGCTTCCAAAGGAGGAGGATGCTTGTGATGAGGAAAAGGAAGAAAGGGAGGGAGGAGGAGGAGACGGAAGAGAAGGAAGAGGAGGAGGCGGCTTCCAAAAAGGATCAGATCCGCTAGGCGACGCTGAGGAAAGAGATCCCCTTCTTCTCCTCCTTCTTCCCCTTCTTTCTCTTCTCCTCCTCCTCCTCCTTTCCCTTCTTCTTCCCCTCCTTCTTCAGGGACCAAGGAGAAGGCTGGGCTACAAAGCCACCCCCAGCTTGAGAAACATGGAGGCCGCCTCTTCTCGCATCCCAAGCTCCGTTGGAGAAAGGCTCTCTCTTTCTCTCTCTCTCCGGCTCCTCTCGGGTTCCTTCCTTCCTTCCCTCCTTCCTTTCTTTCCTAGGTTGCTTTGAAAGCAGAGCTCAATGCCGGCCGGGAGAACAAGGCTCCGTCTCTCTTTCCTCCTCCTGGTCTCTGCTCCCTCCTCCCTCGCCCCTCTTCCTGCCTCCTGCCTAGAGAGAAGAGGCGGACCGCTTCTCTCGTTCCCACGGCGCGAGGAAGCCGCTTTGGTCGTTGCTCAACCACACCATCCAGGCAGAGGCCCGCTTTGTCCGGAGAGGCGCCCAAGCAAGCCACACACACACCCCTTGGGGACCCCAAGGCCTGCCAAGGAGGGCAATGCGGAGGGAGTGGGGCAGGGGCAGGGGCTGGGCATTCTTCACCGCGAGAGAATCATAGAATCAAAGAGTTGGAAGAGACCTCCTGGGCCATCCAGTCCAACCCCATTCTGCCAAGAAGCAGGAATATTGCATTCAAATCACCCCTGACAGATGGCCATCCAGCCTCTGCTTAAAAGCTTCCAATGAAGGAGCCTCCACCACACTCCGGGGCAGAGAGTTCCACTGCTGAACGGCTCTCACAGTCAGGAAATTCTTCCTCATGTTCAGATGGAATCTCCTCTCTTGTAGTTTGAAGCCATTGTTCCACGTCCTAGTCTCCAAGGAAGCAGAAAACAAGTTTGCTCCCTCCTCCTCCCTGTGGCTTCCTCTCACATATTTATACATGGCTATCATATCTCCTCTCAGCCTTCTCTTCTTCAGGCTAAACATGCCCAGTTCCCTAAGCCGCTCCTCATAGGGCTTGTTCTCTAGACCCTTGATCATTTTAGTCGCCCTCCTCTGGACACATCCCAGCTTGGAGTCAATATCTCTCTTGAATTGTGGTGCCCAGAATTTGACACAATATTCCAGATGTGGTCTAACCAAAGCAGAATAGAGGAGTAGCATTACTTCCTTAGATCTAGACACTATGCTCCTCTTGATGCAGGCCAAAATCCCACTGGCTTTTTTTGCCACCACATCACATTGTTGGCTCATGTTTAACTTCTTGTCCACGAGGACTCCAAGATCTTTTTCACACGTACTGCTCTCGAGCCAGGCGTCACCCATTCTGTATCTTTGCATTTCATTTTTTCTGCCAAAGTGGAGTATCTTACATTTGTCACTGTTGAACTTCATTTTGTTAGTTTTGGCCCATCTCTCTAATCTGTCAAGATCGTTTTGAATTCTTCACCGCGAGAGAAAGATAAGACACTTCCCATTTGGAAAAATAGTTACGAACATCCTCCTTGCAAACGGTTCCTAGTTAAGAACGGGGGTGATATAACAGGGAGGGAGAGAAATCTACTTCTAGGAAGGGAAATTCAATCCTGGAAGAGTTATTCTCAGGGAGGAATGGGGTCTCTCCACTCACTGAAGCTTTCTCACCAATCCTTGGGTCCTTCCACCCAGCCCCTTCTAATGATGGTGATGATGAGGAGGAGGAGGTGGAAAAACAACAGGAAAAACTCAGCCGCTATCAAGACCTCAAAATCGAACTGCAAAGGCTCTGGCATAAACCAGTACAGGTGGTCCCAGTGGTCATTGGCACACTGGGTGCCGTGCCAAAAGATCTCAGCCAGCATTTGGAAACAATAAACATCGACAAAATTATGATCTGTCCACTGCAAAAGGCCACCTTTGTTGGATCTGCGTGCATCATTCGAAAATACATGACACAGTCCTAGACGCTTGGGAAGTGTTCAACTTGTGATTTTGTGATACGAAATCCAGCATAGAGATCTCATGGTTTTGTGTCAATAATAATAATAATAATGATTCTTGCAGCCCAGGAGCAAGCCATCAGAACCAATGCAATTAAGGCCAGGATTGAAAAATCAGCAGATGACCCAAAATGCAGACTGTGCAAGGAAGCTGATGAAACCATGGACCATCTCCTCAATTGTTGCAAGAAAATCGCACAGACGGACTATAAACAGAGGCACAACTCTGTGGCCCAAATGATTCACTGGAACTTATGTCACAAGTACTACCTGCCAGTCGTAAAGAATTGGTGGAATCATAAACCCGCAAAGGTTGTGGAAAATGAACATGCAAAATTACGGTGGGACTTTCATGTCCAGACTGACGAAGTTTTGGAACACAATACACGGCATCATGGTTGTGGAAAAGAAAAAAAAGTTGGAATTATTGATGTTGCCATACCGGGTGACAGTCGCATTGAGGAAAAACAACAGAAAAAACTCAGCTGCTATCAAGACCTCAAAATCAAACTGCAAAGACTCTGGCATAGACCTGTCCAGGTGGTCCCAGTGGTCATTGGCACACTGGGTGCCATGCCAAAAGATCTCAGCTGGCATTTGGAAACAATAAACATCAACAAAATTATGATTTGTCATAATTTATGATTTGTCAAAAGGCCATCTGACTTGGATCTGCATGCATCATTCGAAAATACATCACACAGTCCTAGATGCTTGGGAAATGTTCGACTTGTGATTCTCTTGATACGAAATCCAGCATATAGATCTCGTTTGCTGTGACATACTGTGTTTTTGTGTCATTAAAATAATAATAATAATATGCTATCAAAGCCAGAATTGAAAAGTCTACAACAGATCCAAAATGTAGACTCTGCAAAGAAGCAGATGAGACAATAGATCAAATCCTCAGCTGCTACAAGAAGATTGCGCAGACAGACTACAAGCAGACGCATAACATCGTTACTCAGATGATTAATTGGAACCCGTGCCACAAATACAATCTGCCTGCGACAAAGAACTGGTGGGATCACAAGCCAGAAAAAGTTACAGAGAATGAACACATCAAACTCCTCCAGGGCTTCCGAATTCAGACAGAGTTCTTGGCCACAATACTTCTGACATCACAACTGTGTTAAAAAGCAAAGTATGGATTGTCGATGTTGCAATCCCAGGCAACAACAGGATTTAAGAGAAACAACTGGAAAAGCTGACATGATACGATGATTTAAAGATCGAATTGCAAAGACACAAGCCAATCAAGGTGGTCCCAGTGGTGATCGGCACACTTGGTGCAGTGCCTAAAGACCTTGGCCTGCACTTAAACACAATCGGCGCTGACAAAATTACCATCTGCCAGCTGCAGAAGGCTACCTTACTGGGATCTGCACGCATTATTCGCCGATACATCACACAGTCCTAGACACTTGGGAAGTGTCCGAAGTGTGATCCCATACAACAGCCAGCAGAGTGTCTGCTGTGGACTCATCTTGTGTTTCAAATAATAATAATAATAATCTTTATTTATACCCTGCCACCCTCTCCCCAAAGGGTACTCAGAGTGGCTTACATGAGGCCAAGCCCAGCGATACATTACAGTGACATAAAATATAAACAACAAAATAACCTCACAATGCAATAAATAAGCCATTCAAGTAAAATAAACAGTGCAAAATAACATAATGGAAAATCAAACATAATGGGCGGGCCAAATGCACAACATAAAATGATAAAACTCTGGATGAGATAGCAATGAAAAAGGTATATTTGTTGGGGAGGAGCTCATAGGGGACTGAACAGTGGAATTCGACTTTCAACAAGGTGGGGGGAAGTGCAATATGAGGAAAACAGTGTAGGTGAAGCAACAGGACAGGAATATATGGTCACTCTCCAGAGGCACATCGGAAAAGCCAAGTTTTTAGATCTTTCTTAAAGGCTACTAGGATGGGGGCTTGCCTAATCTCACCAGGTAGCGAGTTTCATAGCCAGGGGGCTACAGCGGAGAAGGCTCTTTCCCTTGTTCCCACAAGTCGTGCCTGTGATAGAGGAAGGGGTGAAAGGAAGGCCTCCCCTGAGGATCGAAGGAAATGTGCAGGTTTGTGGTAGGATTTGCGGTCACAAAAGTAGGCGGGTCCCAAACTGTTTAGGGCTTTATAGGTGATAAACTGCACCTTGAATTGAGACCGGAAAATGAACGGTAACCAATGGAGCTCCTTAAACAGGGGGGTTCACCGCTCCCTGTAATTTGCCCCAGTTAGTAGTCTGGCTGCCGAACGTTGGACCAATTGGAGTTTCTAGGCTGTCTTCAAGGGAAGCCCTACGTAGAGTGCATTGCAGTAATCCAGTCTAGAGGTAACTTAGGCGTGGACCACCATGGTCAAGTTAGACCTCACAAGGTATGGTCACAGCTGCGCACTAGTTTTAATTGTGCGAAGGCCCTCCCAGCCACCGCCGACACTTGCACATCAAGTGTCAGCACTGAATCCAGGAGGACCCCCAAGCTGCGGACCTGTGACTTCAGGGGGAGGGCAACCCCTTATCTCAGGATCTGATTCCAGATTATAGTAATAATAAATAATAATAAACTTTATTTATACCCTGCCACCATCTCCCCAATGGGAGTCAGGGCGCCTCACAAAACCGCTTTAATAGTCCAGTCGTTCTCAACCTTCCTAATACTGCGACCCCTTAATATTTATTTATTTATTTTGAGCTGAACCAATTGAAATTAATCCATCAAAACCAGACAAGCAGGTGCTCATGTTACATCCTCAGAGACTGCCATTAACTTGGCATCAAAGTTGGAACGGATCAGAGTGACTTTGTCAGCAAAGAACTGAGCAAATGCTTCACAGCAATCTGCCGAGTTGTCAGGGATCTTGCACTGAGGCAGATTTAACAGCCCTCTGACAACTCGGAAGAGCTCAGCTGGACGATTCTTTGCAGAAGCAATATTGGCCACAAGCAAAAATTTCTGTGTGGCCTTTATTGCTATGTCATAGGTCCTTAAAAAGGTGCACAGGCATGCTCGGGCTGATCCGCTATGCTTCTGGTGCCACACTCACTCTAGCCTCCTCTTCTTTCACTTAATTGCTGCTAGCTCCTCGGTGAACCAGGGGGCTGGTTTAGCTCGGTTACTAGAGAGGGGGTGTTCTGGAGCGATCATGTCTATTGCCCTGGTCACCTCCCTATCCCAGAGAGAGACCAGAGCATCAACAGGGTCACTTACCGAGGAGGCGGGAAAATCCCCAAGAGTCATCAGGAATCCACTGGGATCCATAAGTCTCCTGGGTGGACCATTTTAATGGGTCTACCACCCCCTGCAGAGGTCAGAAGGCACAGTGAGTCTAAACCTGATCAGATGGTGGTTGGTCCATGGCAATGAAGCAATGGTCAGCTCCTCCACCTCTCCACCTTCTTCCCATCCCTGGCAGAAAACCAGATCCAGTGTGTGCCCAGCACTGTGGGTGGGACCAGATACTAACTGGGACAAGCCCATGATGGCCATGAAGTCCTGAGCCACACCTGACAGAGTGGTCTCGGCATGAACATTGAAGTCCCCCAGCACTATGAGCCATTGAGACTCCAATGCCAGGCTTGAGACCACTCCGGCTAGCTCAGGTAGGGAGACTGTGGTGCAGCGGGGTGTTTGGTACACTAACAGACTACAGTTCCTCATGTTGTGGTGACCTCCAATCATAACATTATTTTCATTGCTACTTCATAACTGTCATTTTGAGAAACAGTGACTTCACATACAACATACAGTATGATCCCCATATCTGCAGGACCAGTATCCGAGCCTGATAAAATATGTTCTTTCTAGGCATTTCTAAATCCTTTGGCATGGATCTATGGCAGTGGTTCTCAACCTTCCTAATGCCGCGACCCCTTTTCCTCAACCATAACAATATTTTTGTTGCTACTTCATAACTGCAATTTTGCTACTGTTATAAATCATAATGTAAATATCTGATATGCAGGATGCATATGGACCAAATTTGGCACAAATACCTGATACACCCAAATTTGAATACTGATTGGGTTGTGTGTGTGTTGATTTTGTCATTTGGGAGTTGTAGTTGCTGGTATTTATAGTTCACCTACAATCAGAGAGCTCCCGAACCCCACCAATGATAGAGCTGGGCTAAACTTCCCACAGAGAACCCCCATGACCAACAGAAAATGCTGTGTTTTCTGATGCTCTTTGGTGACCCCTCTGACACCTCCTTGTGACTCTCCAGGGGTCCTGACCCCCAGGTTGAGAAATGCTCATGTAGATGTTAGATAGCTTGGGGAAAAGAATAGGAGCTTGCAGGACCCCACAGGTCAAACGCCAGGAATCCGAGCAGGTGTCTCCCAGCATCACCATCTGGGTACGATCCCCCAGGAAGTAATGTATTCAGTGTGGATGCACTCTTAGTTTACCAGAGAGAAAATAAGAGTGCATAGTTAATTGTTAATAAACAAATAAATAAGCAAATCTTCAGTTCAATTTAAAGAGCAATGACTACAGATTGGATTATCAGAGCAGACATGACAAAAAAAAATGACGCTACATGGAACATTGCACAATATCAGCTAGGATAAGATAATGATGCTGGGGAAAATGGAAGGAAAAAAGAAGAGGGGCTGACCAAGGGCAAGATAACAACAACAACAACAACAACAGCAGCACTTTATTTATGTTCCATCCTTTTCACCCTGAAGGGGACTCAGGGCGGATTACAGTACACATACACGGTAAACATTCAATGCCGCTTTGTATAGACAATACACCAACAGACAGAACAGAAAGAGATGCCATGGAAGGTTGGGCTTGAGTCCAGGGGTTGCTGTTGCTCCATCGTCTATGACGAAGAGCCATCAGGACTTCCTCCTTCCTTTTGGTCGCCCAGCATTTTCTGTTCTTCTTTCTTTATGGCGTCATAAAACACCTCCCCCGCTATTTAGCGGTACCTAATTTCTCTAATCACAGCTAAAGCTGTTTTTGAATTGCTTAGGTAAACAATGAGCTAGGCTGACAGTTGGCAGCTCATGCCAACCCGGGGTTTCAAACTTGCAACCTTTTGGTTCATAGATCTTATAACTGCTGATGATTTACCAGCTGTGCTAAACCTGGCTTGACCTTGACGGAGCTGAGGCTGACCACGGCAGACAGGGAGCTCTGGCGTGGGCTGGTCCAGGAGGTCACGAAGAGGTGGCACCAATTGAACAAATAATCAGCAACAATATCCCTGATTCTAAGATTGTTTGTGTGATAGAATTGAAATCATTGCCGGTCCAAGACTGGTTGGTGAGCTATGATATACTAAGAAACTGAGATGGTGATGATATTGTGTTGAATTCATGGCAAACTGGGCAACCCTTTCTTGGTTGAAAGGCAGAGAAGAGAAAGCGAAGCTGTTCATCTTGTTTTTCAATTAGCTTTCTTTTAAGCTGCCAAGAGGATTTCCAATATCCACTTTAAGGTCACTAATATTTTCTCTTGCAGTACTGAACTGTTTGCAATAGAGGGCTCTGTCTACCAACAAGAAGACAAAGGACATTTAGCATAAGGTCAAGTTTTTAACTTTCTTTGTGTTTTTAAATACATTATAACTGTACCCTTAATTTACTTCTGACACAATAAATAAATACCAACAAGAACATCCTGTTTTGATCATGCCAACCTGAGGAAGAGGTACACTGTTCCAGTTTCCTTTCTGCCAACAGTTTCAGCAGCAAGGAAAACTTTGGAAAAGTGGGTAATGTGCTTCTTATCTCCTCCCCACTGCTGAGATAACCAAGCACAAACTACTTCTGCGCTTTGAACTGAGTTTGCAATTGCTGAAGGAAGCTGAGGACCAAGGAGGAAATGGAAGCAGGGGAGAGAAACCAGAACATTTTCAAAGCAGCTGAATGTGTGAGACAATAGGAGAGGAGAGCGACTAAAATGATAAAAGGTCTGGAGAACAAGCCCTATGAGGAGCGGCTTAAGGAGCTGGGCATGTTTAGCCTGAAGAATAGAAGGTTGAGAGGAGATATGATAGCCATGTATAAATATGTGAGAGGAAGCCACAGGGAGGAGGGAGCAAGCTTGTTTTCTGCTTCCCTGGAGACTAGGACGCGGAGCAATGGCTTCAAACTACAAGAGAGGAGATTCCATCTGAACATGAGGAAGAACTTCCTGACTGTGAGAGCCGTTCAGCAGTGGAACTCTCTGCCCCGGAGTGTGGTGGAGGCTCCTTCTTTGGAGGCTTTTAAGCAGAGGCTGGATGGCCATCTGTCAGGGGTGATTTGAATGCAATATTCCTGCTTCTTGGCAGAATGGGGTTGGACTGGATGGCCCATGAGGTCTCTTCCAACTCTTTGATTCTATGATTCTATAATCAACTTGAAGACATAGGTATGAACAGGCAGCATGGAAATTAGTCATGCTTATATGTCACAAAAATTTAACGTGCAAATTTTATAAATGTGGATTTAATATGATGTGTGGGAATGAATGGAAGAATATATGGATGCCATTAATATTTTTAGGAGTACCAGTTAAATATTAAGGCCTGCAATAACTAACTACCTGCTTGCTGGACTGTGATTAAAACCTGCTAATAAGAAGTGAAAAGTAAACTCTGATAAGAACTGTGACAATGGTACTTTCAAGTTAAGGAAATGTTTGTAACATTCCTTATGTTAAGAAGGAAGTCAACACAAGCCTTGTGTTTGTCAACACCAATCAAGAAGATCAACATCTGGCCAGGAAACTGAGATGGATCCATGATAGAAGATGTCTACCATTCATTTACAACTTTGGGACTACATCAACAGAATATTCCTATAAAAGACTCAGTCTAATAATGCTCAAAAAGTGGCAGACCTGAGGAGTCCGTTCTATCCGCTATGCTCTGCTCCATGGAAAGGAGAGAAATAGTGTACTATGGAGTGTCAGATTTGCAAGGGAGCAGTCTGGTCACTTTGGGGCTTCTTTCTCAAGTGCTTCTGGAGTTTTAGATGTTGTTCAGGGAGTCAGGTCCTGCTGTATGGAAAACAGAGGTCTGGTCCTTGGCAATGTTCTTAGGGAAAGAAGTTTTGGCATTTCAGCATTTTGAAGTTTTGGCATTATGTAACTATGCATTGGTAGACTGCAGGAAAGCAGGGTCTGGCCTAACAGGTGCTTCGCCAAGGAGGAATAATATTTGGGTGCATGAAGATGAATGTATGTAGTAGGGCTGGGCAACCACGGAAAAATTTGTTTCTAAAATCGATTCGTTTTTTGGGGTTTTTTGCGTTTCGATATTTAAAAGAATTCCGAAATTTTTCTTTTAAAAAGTTCGATATTTACGAAATTTCGTAAATGTTAAAAAAATTACGAAACATTAACGAAACAAATATGAAACAATAACGAATCGATTCGTTAATGGCGGACGCGACCGCGCAATACGCTAAAAAACCTCCAAATGGGACAGGGGGAACTTCTGAAGCTTCCCTCTCCCTCTGTTGTTGACTGTTGGTGTGATATTATAATTTTTTTTCACTAATTAAACAAAAAACAACTATAAAACTTGCCCCAGACATGCGGAAATAATAACGAAACGACCTCAAACCGATAACGAAACGAATACATAACGAATCCGAAGCATTTACGAAACGAATTTAAAAATTCGTTTCGTTTTTAAGTTGCTCCAGAATGGTTCGTTATCGCTTCGTTATAAAAAAACCCGAATTTTTAATGAATTACAAATTAACGAAACGAAACTGCCCAGCCCTGGTATGTACATGTGTGTGAATGTTGAGTGAAAATGTAATTCACCTTTTTTTTGTTTCTTAGCAATGTAATTGTAAATCCAATGTAGTTGCACGGAATCTGTATGCCTGTATGTCTTAATGTTTTTATGTAATCTGATATACCCTCCCACACTGGAAATTGCAATAAAAAGAACCTATGCTTCAAAGTTATTGAAAAGTCATTCATGACATATATACCAGGTCTGGGCCAACTTTGGCCCTCCAGGTGTTTTGGACTTCAACTCCCACAATTCCTAGCAGCCTCAGGCCCCTTCCTTTTAAGCTTAAGTGGTTGAGGGGAGAAAGGAAAGGGCCTGAGGCTGCTAGGAATTGTGGGAGTTGAAACACCTGGAGGGCCAAAGTTGGCCCAGGCCTGCATTAGATGAATGACCTCTCAACTTCCTTGAAGACTTCCCTGAAATGGATATAGCTGATCAGCTTTTGTCTAAACATGTACAAAATCCCATCGAGGACAAGCCTCCTCTAAGCCTTTTACAAGAACTCAACTACACTCCCAGGTGGGGCTTTTACTTCTGATTCCAGAAAGAAAAAAAAGAGGATTTTTTCCTTCATTCTTTCTGCTTTTGACAAAAGGAAGCGCTCTGTGCTTAGTACTTTGTGTTTTGGGTCGTTTTGAGATCTTGCCTTGTGGATCCCAAAAGCATTGAAAGGAGCATCAGAGAATGGGCGTTCTGTGTACATAATTACATTGTTGTAAACACAAGCGTTGGGAACAGATTTGACACTTCTTCTTGCCCGGACATGGATTTCGAGGCGTGTTGGGAAACATCCATTCATAGCTCGCAAGCCCTGATTATGAGGAAAGCCAGCCCAGCACCAGGGGTAAGAATTGCCCTCAAGGCAGCTCAATGAGGGTTGCCAGATCCCTGGCCCTAAGACTCCCTTTTTTCAGGGGCCACCCCCAAGTGAAAGACAAGGGGGAAAATCCTCCAGTTTTGCTCAACTCAACTTTGGTCAAGAGGAAAGGGCTGCATGACAATTTCCAGCTCAGCTCCAAGATTAGTTTGCTATAATTTCCACAGGTTAATGGATTTGTTGCCAAACATTTCCAGAGGAATGTATATGTTTACTTAGTTAGTTCCCTTCTTCTACATCAGTGTTTCTCAACCTTCCTAATGCGGAGACTCCTTAATAAAGTTCCTCATGTTGTGGTGACCCACAACCATATAATTATTTTTGTTGCTACTTCATAACTGTAATGTTGCTATTGCTATGAATCGTAATGTCAATATCTGAGATGCAGGATGTATTTTCATTCACTGGACCAAATTTGACACAAATATCTAATATGCGTACATTTGAATACTGGTGGGGTTGGCGGGGGATTGATTTTGTCATTTGGGAGTTGCAGTGATTTATAGTTAACCTACAATCAAAGAGCATTCTGAACTCCACCTGTTAGAGACCCTAAATTGGGTCTTCTTAGGTCCACATCACGGGAACACGTAAGGAAGGAGACAATCCCAAAAAAGATAAAAAAACAAAGTTTATTTTTGTTTCTTCATGAAGAAGACGGACAGCCTGGCAGCATACGCAGATGCTACCCTTCAAGTGACTGCCGCGCCCCTCCTCTTTTTCTGCTGACTTTTATACTCAAGGAATAGGTCATGGAAAGTACTCTCTTTCCAGCCCCTCTCCTTTGACCTTTTGATGGAAAGTACCTTCTTGTACCTGCAGACTCTGTGCTTAACCACAACCTTTGAACTTAGCCACAACACAACTTCTGACCTCCACATGTCACATCTTGTTTCTTGAAAACATTTTCTTCCCTGTTGATGTTCTTTTGCTGTTAATTTCATTCAAAGCCCCTTGCTTAGCATTTGCAAATTTCACTCAAAGACCCTTTCACACCAACAATGGAACTGAACCAAATTAGGCACACTGACTGAACTCCCATGACTAACAGGAAATACTGGAAGGATTTGATGGTCATTGACCTTGAGTTTTGGAGTTGTAGTTCACTTACCTCCAGAGAGCACTGTGGACTCAAACAATGATGGATCTGGACCAAACTTGGCATGAAAACTCAATATGCTCAAATGTGAATACTGGTGGAGTTTGGGGGGGGGGGAGGCCTTGGCATCTGGGAGTTGTAGTTGCTGGGATTTATAGTTCACCTACAATCAGAGCCCCCGGTGGCGCAGTGGGTTAAAGCACTGAGCTGCTGAGCTTGTTGATCGAAAGGTCGCAGGTTCGATTCCGGGGAGCAATGTGAGCTTCCGCTGTCAGGCCTAGCTTCTGCGAACCTAGCAGTTCGAAAACATGCAAATGTGAGTAGATCAATAGGTACCGCTCCGGCGGGAAGGTAACGGCGCTCCATGCAGTCATGCCAGCCACATGACCTTGGAGGTGTCTACGGACAACGCTGGCTCTTCGGCTTAGAAATGGAGATGAGCACCACACCCCAGAGTCAGACATGACTGGACTTAATGTCAGGGGACAACCTTTACCTTTACCTACAATCAGAGCACTCTGAACCCAGCCCACAATGAATCTGCACCAAACTTGGCACACTACCTACTTGACTTGAATACTGGTGGGGTTGGAGAGCTGTTTTTGAATTATGAGAGTTGTAGTTCACCAACACCAAAAAGGAAGAGAAGAACGGGCAGAGAGATCTTCAGCTTTCTCAGCTGCAAGGGTTCCTAAGACCATCAGAAATATGTGTTTTCTGGATTGTTTCTGGCAACCTTCTGAAACCCCCCTAGGGACCCCCCCCCCCAGGGGTCTTGACCCTCTGGTTGCAAAACACTGGGTAAGTCATTATTGTAGGGATCACCCTCCACTTTGTATTTCTAGGTGCAAAGATGACTGCAGATGCAGACTGTGGCCAGGAAACCAGAAGACGCTTTCTTCTTGGGAGGAGAGCAATGTTCAATCTCGATAAAATAGTAAAGAGTAGCGACATCAGACTGGCAACAAAGATCCATTGCCTAGTCAAAGCCATGGTCTTCCCTGGAGTCACCTACGGATGTGAGAGCTGGACCTTAGGGAAGGCTGAGCGAAGGAAGATCGATGCTTTTGAACTGTGGTGTTGGAGGAAAGTGCTGAGAGTGCCTTGGACTGCGAGAAGATCCAACCAGTCCATCTTCCAGGAAAGAAAGCCCGACTGTTCACTGGAGGGAAGGGGACTAGAGACAAAGTGGAAGTCCTTTGGCCACATCATGAGGAGACAGCAAAGCCTGGAGAAGACAATGATGCTGGGGAAAGTGGAAGGCAAAAGGAAGAGGGGCCGACCAAGGGCAAGATGGATGGATGGCATTCTTGAAGTGACTGGACTGACCTTGAAGGAGCTGGGGGTGGTGACGGCCGACAGGGAGCTCTGGCGTGGGCTGGCCCATGAGGTCACGAAGAGTCGGAGACGACTGAACGAATGAACAACAACACCCTCCACTCTGCTGTGCATCTACTTTGCAAGTGGCCTAGATCAAATATTCATTATCCTTAATTTAAGTGGGAAGGAATAATTCAGTTATTTCACCTTGAACTGGGAACAATGGTCTCCTTTCCCAAAAATTAGCTCTTATAATTGGCATGGGCAAACTTTGGCCCTTTGAGTGTTTTGGACTTCGACTCCCACAATTCCTAACAGCTGGAGGGCCAAATTTGCCCAGGCCTGTCTTATAGAATGCTAATTCTGAAAACATTTTCATCCAGGAGTATTTAGCACAGATGAACTCAAAGACGTGAACAGTATATTTTTATTAACACATAGAAAATTCTGAAGAAATACAAAATAGTATTACGTTGTGGGAACAGTGGAAATGAAACCCAAAGGAGTCGGGAGTTACAACGTTCATTTACAGCACACGTTTCTTTCATGTTGAAATAAACCTGAAAAATTAAGCAACCACATTTCTACTACTAATACTATTAAATATGAAAAAGAATGTGACATAAATGGAAGAATATTTCATGAATTGCAGTTTGTCGACTAGCCACATTAACAGGGTGTCACAAATTTAACTGAACAATGAAGGAAACCTATTTGTTACAGGTTGGAACAGTTACTTGGTTAGGATACTACTCTAGAATTCAGAGAGTTGTAATTCCCAAAGTAACTTTTCTAACCTCTGCATCAGTTTTAGTTTTAACGACACAATGACATGGGTTTAGATTGTCCCAGCAGCACAGTATGAAAATGTGGATTTTTCTGAGTTCAAATTCTACCCCACCAACCACATACACATTACAGCAGCAAACATACAACTCACCTCTGTAATCTTTTCTTTGATATTGACATCTGGTTACGACACTCTCGTACAGAAGGAATCAAAACACTGAAATATATGGATTGCTTTCTTTCCATAAGGTACTTGCCAGGTCCAGAATGAACATCTCACTACTCCGTCACCATCATATGACAAAGAAAGTACTGAGTAAACAAAAACAAAGCTAAATTGTAACATCCAAAGGGAGAGTTCGATATCCTACGAGGGTTGAATGAAAAGTAATGCCTCCACCTTCGTTACTTGAGCTTGGATGGGAATATTTTAATAAATCAAATGCAGAAATAATCCTAAGAATGTGCTCTTTAATTACTACTATTCAATTTTCCACATAATCGAATATATTTCTGCCATTGATGAACAAGTTTTCTGAAGCCGTCACAGAAGAAGTTGACACTCTGTTTCCGCAACCCATCGTGCACAGATCTTCGGATAGCCAAGCAAAGCAATAATGTGACCCATACATTCTTGTGAAGTGCCAATTATGCTTGAAATTTCTCTCTGAGTGATACGATGATCATCCTGAATCAATCTGTCAACTTTTAATGTATAAGAATATGGATAATAAATGCTCGAAATGCCAGGAAGAGGAAGGTAGTTTCTTTCATATGTGGTGGACATGTAAGAAAGCACAAGAATATTGGAGGAATATACATATAGAGACACAAAAGATATTAGAAACTTCATTTCCTAGAAAACCGGATTACTATCTATTGAATATTACAGACTCGGACATTAAGTTAGACTCAAATAAAGACATACTATTTATGTATATTGTAACAGCCACAAGAATAATATATGTGAAGTTCTGGAAATTGGACAAAACACCAGAGGTAGAGGAATGGTTTAATAAAATTCAAGAGATTAAAATATGGATAAACTAACTTTTCTGTTGAGAAAGAGTTCATGAAACCCAATAAGAGAGACAGACTGGTCACTTTTTGAAAAAAAAATTAAGGAAAAGAGGTAAGAAGATCCAATGGTGGATTAGACTTTAGTGTGTTTATGGTCGAAGCAACCGGAATAGTTACTATGGAATGATCAGCTGGAAAAATGGAAGACGAAGACAAGGTAATAAATGACAATATTAACTAAGCGAAGTCACAGATTGGAAGTCAAAAATGTTTTATTTTTTTTTTTTTCCTTTTTTTTCACCTCTTTTTTGAGGTATTTTTGGTGTTTGTTTTTGGGTGTATGTTTTTAAATTAGAAATTTCTTAATTCTATACTTTCCTACTTTCCTATATCACAATGTTCTCCCACTTTCCCTGTAATTTTTTTATGTTTATATATAGCAAATAAAATTTATTTTAAAAAAACTTTTGCTTGTGAAACTTGGTGGTTGCTGTCACAGTACGTCCAATTCTTTGTTTATCATGCAAGTCAGATGTTTCCACCTCAACATGTTTAAACTTACTTGCCCAACGACGCACAGCACTCATATCAACACAATTACCATAAACAGCTTGCATTTTGTGATGAATTTCCTTTGGGGTGACACCTTCTGCTGTCAAGAATTCAATGATTGCATGTTGCTTAAGTCGCAATGACCAACCATCTGTGCGGGGTTCCATACGTTGCACTTTAACAACACAACCGTTGAATGCTAAGGCTTCCCGCCAAAATGGAACTGTAGAGAAGAGTCTACTGAACAAGCCAGTACCTGTCGCATACCAGTACTGCCATCCAGGGCCGTAGCCAGAAATTTTTTTTGGGAGGGGTTGAAATTTTCGGGGGGGGGGGGGGGTTGGTGGTGTTGAAACCGGCCTCCTAGCTCACGCTGAAGCAAAGAGCACAGGAGGGGGCAGAGCAACCTTCAATAGCCTGCAGCTCCACCCCTGTCAACCACCTCCACCAAGTCTGGCCTCCTTAATGAGAGCATTCAACACACACACACACAACTTGGTTGCTTCACTACATCGGCTATTGCTGCAAGTAATGACAGTGTGAATAAATTGTCAATATTTGCCTGAGATAGTGCTTGGAAATCTGGAGGGACTCTTAATTTTTTGCATCTCATAGACTTAGCATGGGGATTTGGTTAACCAGTTAAAATTCATGAGTAAACCAGGTTTTTTTTAAAAAAATCTGAAACATTTCGGGAAGGGTTTGAACCCCTAACCCCCCCCCCCTCGCTACAGGCCTGCTGCCATCTGTTGAGGAGTTACGAAGGTGGAGGCATTACTTTTCATTCAACCCTCGTAGGAATTGCAAAATACTCTCAACACTTTGGCCTTGTATGTACAAAAGGTGCACTCATTGCCATGCATGGGGATCACAATAGACGGAAATTTTGAACACAAATAATATGACAGTGCAGTCAATGAAAAGAAGCTCTCCAAAGGAGACACCAAGGAGACAAATACAGTAATGCTATGACATGATCATTCACTACTTATATCATAAATGTGTTCTTTTAAAAACAACCTAAAGACCAATTTCATTAAGTGCATCAAACATAATGCAGAATACTGGTGTGTGTACAGTGACAAGGATATTCAACATTATTATGATTATTACATTTATACCAACCGTTGCTTTAATTTCAAAGAGAGTGTTAACCCAACCAGTTCTCTCTTTTTCATGTCACAACAAAGACAAGCATTTCCTCCTTTAGTGATAAACAACAGTGACAAAACAAATCTGAAATATAGAGCAACATATGAATGCTTCCAACAACATTCACTGATTTCATGTTGTTTCCTGTCCAGTGTTATTTTTTTAACAAAAGGCTGCAGTTATCTTCTTTTTCAAGGTAGCAACAACACAATAAACATACAGATCACATTAAAAAAAGTCCTGCATGCAGTTCAAAAAATGTTATTAGTTGTAATTATTATATACCAGGCATGGGCAAACGTTGGCCCTCCGGGTGTTTTGGACTTCAACTCCCAAAATTCCTAACAGCCGGAATTGTGGGAATTGAAGTCCAAAACACCAGAAGGGCCAAAGTTTGCCCATGCCTGGTATATAGAGATTTTTTTTCAGAAACCACAGAAGTTAACAGAAAGTTCTTGAACCAAAATACCAAAGAGAAGGTTTTCTGTTCTTTGAAAATGATTCTTTGGGGCTCATACCTGCCATAGATGTGGGTGAAACGTCAGGAGAGAATGCTTCTGGAACATGGAAAACTCACAGCAACCAAGTGATCCTCTTATTATATTCTAAATAATATGGGAGGCTCAGAAGCAAATGATCCATGAACTGAGTTGTTGTGCGTTTTCTGGGATGTATGGCCATGTACTGGTATGTATGGCTGGTATGTACTGGTATGTATGGCTGAGGGGGGAAAAGGAAGAGACCTGAGGCTGTTAGGAATTGTGGGAGTTGGGAGTCCAAAACCTCTGGAAGCCCCAAGTTTGCCCATGCCTGCTTTATACAATAGATTCTCAAGACCTCATGGAACACAGGATCTCCCCCATTTCTACACACTTTTGAAATAGTTTACAGACTGGGTCCCACAGAGCCTATCATACGAATGCAAAACTATTTCCATCTGTTGCCTGTAGGACTCAGTCTGTAAACTGTTTCAAAAATGTGTAGAAATGGAGTATTATAGAGTCCGGAATTAATCGTCTTCACAGCTTCTGATTTGCACGGAAATGGCTGAAGGCGCTTAATAGGATGGGATCTGTCATATTCACCTGCATTAGTGACATTGAAGAGTGGGCGTTCTTGTGGGCAGTCTCCAAATGAGCATCAATGCTCCTGTTCTCGCCAGGAATCCTATTGCATGATTCTTTCAAGGTCATTTTAAAAAATATTTATTTATCAGGGGCCATGATAACACAACAGGGTTCAACCAGAAGCTACAGAAGATCTTGCCGAACGGAGTAGGCGGTTCAAGCCATAGATTGGGGTGAGCTCCCACCGTCAGCCCTAGCTTCTGCTTACATAGCAGTTCGAAAACAGTAATGTGTGAAGATAAACAGGTACCGCTTTGGTGGGGAAATAAAAGATGCTCCTGAAGACATGCCGGCAATTCAATGAGGACAACAGGCTCTTTGGCATGGAAAAATGGAACAACAGCACCTCCCCATGGCCGAGTTAAGCACAACCTCCAGATGTCGGAGATGGAAAAAAAAGAGGGGAAGCCTTGCCTTTGTTGATGCACTGTCTGTCTTTGTTGTCAATTGTTTAACGGCAATGAATGTTTGCCATATATGCACTCTGTAATCTCCTCTGAGTCAGAATATAAATAAAGTATATTATTATTATTGCGCAAACCAGCTGATCCCCAACCCATCTAAAACACAGGCATGTGCCTTTCATCTCAAGAAGAGACAAGCATCCCGAGCTCTGAGGATCACCTGGGAAGGAATCCCACTGGAGCATTGCAGCGCACCCAAATACCTGGGAGGAGTCACTCTGGAATGTGCTCTGACCTTCAAGAAGCACTGCCTGAACATCAAGCAAAAAGTGGGTGCTACAAACAATATAATACAAAAGCTGACTGGCACAACCTGGGGATCACAACCAGACACAGTGAAGACATCTGCCCTTGCGCTGTGCTACTCTGCTGCTGAGTATGCATGCCCAGTGTGGAACACATCTCATCACGCTAAAACAGTGGATGTGGCTCTTAATGAGACATGCCACATTATCACGAGGTGTGTGCGCCCTACACCACTGGAGAAATTACACTGCTTAGCCGGTATTGCACCACCTGACATCCGCCGGGAAGTAGCAGCCAATAGTGAAAGGACCAAGGCAGAGACATCTCCAGCTCATTCCTTGTTTGGGTATCAGCCAGCACGTCAACGACTTAAATCAAGAAATAGTTTTCTAAGATCTACAGAGACACTCGCTGGAACACCTCAGCAAGCCAGAGTCCAAAAGTGGCAGGCTCAAACCCAGAACCTCAACCAATGGCTGATACCAAATGAGAGACTCCTCCCTAGGCACACAGAAGACTGGGCGACTTGAAAGGCGCTGAACAGACTGCGCTCTGGCACCACGAGATGTAGAGCCAACCTTCAGAAATGGGGCCACAAAGTGGAGTCCACGACATGCGAGTGCGGAGGGGAGCAAACCACTGACCACCTGCTGCAATGCAACCTGAGCCCTGCCACATGCACAATGGAGGACCTTCTTGTGGCAACACCACAGGCACTCCAAGTGGCCAGATACTGGTCAAAGGACATTTAATCAACTACCAAGCTTGCAAACTTTGTGGGTTTTTTTATCTGTTTGTTTTGTTCTGTTAGAAATGTAATGCAATGGTCTGGTTGCCCCTGACACGATAAATAAATTGTGCAATTTCAATATATTAGCACTTTGTTCTTGCTATGGGTTGTTGTAGGTTTTTCCGGGCCATATGGCCATGTTCTGGAGAAAAATTGGCTCCAGAACATGGCCATATAGCCCGGAAAAACCTACAACAACCCATGGATTCCGGCCATGAAAGACTTCGACAATACATTTTTGTTTCTATGTTTTTCCCCTTGTCAGAGCTAGATTTTGGACTTCCGCCATTCCGAGGTTTCCCCTTTCTCAATTATAAAAAAGAAAGAAAGCGGTACAGGCAGGGACTACACGTGTCTGTGTGATAGCTCGGAACATGGAGGGTTAGTGTAGAAATGGACAAACGTATATTGAGTGTAATTAGGTGAATATATTATCCGTTTTCATCATAAATACAATGGAACAAAATGCTATGTTAAGAAGACGGTTCCCTCTGCTTCCCAACCTCATGGGATGAAGTCCCATGTTAACCGGCACCATTGGGATTGCTAAATCCCTAGATAAATGTAGTTTCTGGTTGAGAGTTATTATTAAAAATAGGCCTAATTAATACTATACCATACATAGACTCTCCCTCTCTCTCTATATATATATATTTCGTGTCAGGAGCGACTTGAGAAACTGCAAATCGCTTCTGGTGTGAGAGAATTGGCCATCTGCAAGGACATTGCGCAGAGGACACCCTGATGTTTTACCATGTGGGAGGCTTCTCTCATGTCCCAGCATGAGAAGCTGGAGCTGACAGATGGAGCTCATCCTACTCCCTGGATTCAAACTACTGATATTTCAGTCAGCAGTCCTGTTTAACTCATCGCGCCACCAGGAGCTCCAACTTGATGTGATATTAATATTGAAAGACAACAATTAAAAGCAAATTAAAAACATAATACAACAGTTTTACTTCATATACACATTTTCGTTTTATTTAAAGTATTATTTCTTTGATTTTTGTCAGTTGCTTGAGAGTTCTGGTTAACTGAGAGTCTGCTATATTAGGATCTCAAAGGTAAAAGGATCTCATTTGAATTTCCTGATGCAACCAATACGTACAACTACCATGATTTGCCATACAATTCCCTGCCATGCACACACACACTAACATGTAAACAAAACAACAGAATACAACAGATTCTCAATTATCCAGAACTCAAGCTATCAGTACTCTCAAGGAACCAACCAAAAATTAAAACTAAATCATTTTTAAGGGAAATGTAAGTTTAAACTTGGCATGCTAGGCTATACATAAACCAATGCTAAAAAGGTTAAAATATATTAGTGAAGTTTATTAAAAGTTGACAAGTTTAATGACTGACATTAAACTAAAATTGCATACTGCATTTACAAAGTTGTCTTTATAACACAGTAAAACTGTGCTGCATTAAGTTTTTTTTTTGTCGTGTCAGGAGTTGCTCCTGTTGTGAAGTTGTGTTTGTCTTAATTTGCTTTAAATTACCTTATTTCACTATTAATATCAAGTCAATAAGGAGATTATAGAATGGTATAGTATAGGGTATGGGGTAAGGGCCTCCTGGTGGCGCAGCTGGTTAAACTGCAGACCGAAAGGTTGGCAGTTCGAATCCCAGGAGTGGGGTGAGCTCCTGCTGTTAGTCCCAGCTTCTTCGAATCCAGGGAGCAGGGAGAGCTCCTGCTGTTAGCCCCAGCTACTTCTAATCTAGGGAGTGGGGGTGTGCTCCTGCTGTTAGCCCCAACTTCTTCAAATCCAGGGAGCGGGGTGTGCTCTTGCTGTTAGCCCCAGCTTCTTTGAATCCAGGGAGCTGGGAGAGCTCCTGATGTTAGCCCCAGCTACTTCTAATCTAGGGAGTGGGGGTGTGCTCCTGCTGTTAGCCCCAACTTCTTCAAATCCAGGGAGCGGGGTGTGCTCTTGCTGTTAGCCCCAGCTTCTTTGAATCCAGGGAGCTGGGAGAGCTCCTGATGTTAGCCCCAGCTACTTCTAATCTAGGGAGTGGGGGTGTGCTCCTGCTGTTAGCCCCAACTTCTTCAAATCCAGGGAGCGGGGTGAGCTCCTGCAGTTAGCCCCAACTTCTTCAAATCCAGGGAGCGGGGTGAGCTCTGGCTATTAGCCCCAGCTTCTTCAAATTCAGGAAATGGGGTGAGCTCCTGTTGTTAGCCCCAGCTTCTTCAAATCCAGAGAGTGGGGTGAGCTCCCGCTGTTAGCCCCAGCTTTTTCAAATCCAGGGAGTGGGGTGAGCTCCTGCTGTTAGACCTAGCTGCTTCAAATCCAGGGAGCAGGTAGAGCTCCTGCTGTTGGCCCCAGCTTCTTCAAATACAGGGAGCAGGGTGGGTTCCTGCTGTCAGCCCCAGCTTCTGCCAACCTAGCAGTTTGAAAACATGCAAATGTGAATAGATCAATAGGTACCACTCCAGTGGGAAGGTAATGGTGCTTCATGCAGTGATGACAGTCACATGACCTTGGAGGTGTCTATGAACAATGCTGGCTCTTCGGCTTAGAAATGGAGATGAGCACCACCCCCCCAGAGTTGGGTACAACTAGACAGAGTTGGGTACAACAATATCAAGGGGAAAGCTTTACTTTACCTATAGCATGGGGTACAGTATTAGGCCTATTTTAATAGCAACTCTCAAGCAACTAGAAACTACATTTATCCAACATCTATCAAACTTCATGGGTGCCAGTTAACTGAGGCTCTAAAGCAACCAGAAACTAGATTTATCCAACATCTATTAAGCTTCATGGGTGCCGGTTAACTGAGGCTGGCTCTACATTGTCATATAATCCAGTTTATTTCTGTGTAAATGTGTATTTTTTTTTACCCTGCCATATAATTGGGATTCAGAAACTGGATTATATAACAGTGTAGATGCAGCCCGAGAGTCTATTGCATCTCATATCTTGACTGCATCTCATACTACAAAAATAAAAGAAGAGCACCTTTCGCTTATAACACCATTTTCCCCTCATTTTATTGTTCTTGCGTTATTAACATCTATGCCTAAGTGATGAAAGCCATACTTTCAAAAAGTAAATTGTGCACATTTTAAATCAGTGATAAAACATCGCAAAATTTTGCTTTGCGTTTCCAGTGGGCTCAGTGTAAAACATCCTGGAAGCGCAGCAAACCAGGCAGGTCTTATTAGATCACCTTTACAAAATCAGAAAAGATAAAGAAAGATCTGAAATGCTTGACTGGAGAAAGAAGGTCGGTCGCTCTGGAACGGTGAGGATGTCAATGCAGGCTGTGTGTCGACGTGATCAAGCTCTTGTGTAAATTAGGATTTTGACTGTGCCGGTTTCGGCTCCGAACAGAAGAAAACATGGTGTCGCAACCCGGGACTTTGCATTTGTGGAGCTGGCGGAGATGCACAGTTTTGTAATGGGCCCTGAACGTCCCTTTGTTGCTGTAGCTTTTTTGGCATAGATCACAGGTAATGGGCAAACTGGAAGGTAGATTCGAGAAGCTTGGGTCTGAGTTGTCTCTCAGAGAAAAGTCTTGGTAGAGTTCTTCATTTGGCATTAAGCAGGTACTTTCACAGCTTTCCTCACTGTCTTCTGAAGCTCTGGGATCATCGTCCTCACCTCCGTCTGAATCCCAAGAATGGCCACTGCTCTCTGACTTGACGCTTGATGTAGTGCTCAAATCCAGAACGGCGCCATCATGGATTGGGTCGTACCCATAGCTTAAAGGAGAAGGCTCCCCCATCTTGCTCATCGGGAAGACTAGGCTGCCAGTTTTGTTCATCCCTTTAAAGATGACAGATGTCTGTTGCCTGAGGTCTCTTTTTGAGAAGTCATCTGGGACAGCCTCTTTCGCCGTGTCCTTCAAGAGGTATGTTTCATCGAAGCAGTTCTCCTTCATTTCCAAGGGATCTTTGGTTAAAAGCTTGTGGTGAAGATTTATATTGGAGCTATGCCTAGAGAAATGAGAAAGATAATCAGCAATGCTTTATTTATTTATTTATTTTGTGTACTTCTACTCCGCCCTTCTCAACCCCCGAGGGAGGACTCAGGGCGGCTTACAAAAAGGCACAATTCGATGCCTACACAGTAATACAAATAAGATATAGACAGCAATTAAAAACAGTTATAACAGTTAAGAACAATCAATATATATCACAGTCAATAAAAAAACAATCTTATGCTCAACGTTCGCAACTCAGAGTCCATAGCTTCATTCCACATTTTCCATTCCTATCAATCGTCATTGTCCTTTATTTGTCTGCCAGAATGCCCAAACGCCTGGTCCCAAATGCAAACAGAAAATAAATTAATCTCGAAGATGATTAATTGAACTTGAACCTGATTCTCTGTTTGTTCCTCCTGATGCTAATGAAAGTATATTTACTGATGCTAGTGGAAATGTACCTTTTGATGCCAATGCTCCTGAAATTAGTGAGGAAGAAACTGCTGTAGGTTTGGAAAATGCCAATGTTCCTGAAATTAGTGAGGAAGGAACTTCTGTAGATTTGGAAAATGAAAGTACCAGTGTTCATGAGAATGTTTCAGAGGGAGACCTTGAACTTTCCCTCCCTTCTGCACCTGTTAACTGTAATGACAACAGAAGGGGCCAAATTTGGGAAGACAGAAGTAAAACACTCAGTTTGCATCGATCCTCCCGAATTCAAGAATTAAAAACATTGGCTTCAAAAAAGAAGGGCGGTTCACGGAACCGATTCTTGAGTTTTAATTTCAATACGCCAGGCTGATTGCCTCAGTTCAGGCATCGTTTCAGAATTGATGAAGACCTTGGCAGTTCTCCCGGTTCCCTGGCCATAGTTTGGGAAGATTTCTAGAATATCAAGTACGGTTAGTGGATTGCTAACAGATTCCAGTATTTTCCCAGTGAGGCTTTTGGTTTTGCTTTGTCCATTTAAATTCATGTTTGCTGATTTTGCTGTGGCTTTTGACTTGCATTTTTCCTTTATTTTGTAAGCATTTTTCTTCAATAAAAAAGGATTGTTTTTCACAGCCAAGTGTGTTGGATAGTTATCTGAGGGCCTCGTTCCCTGCTCTGGATTGCAACAATATATAAAAAGCTCTTAGAAGGAGAAGGAAACACAGAAAAGGAGAAAACTTAAATGAGAAAGTGGAAAAACAACCTAGGAAGAGAGATAAAGAAAGAAGAATGGGAAGAAGTATGGAATGAGAAACTAAAATACTCGAAAGCAATGGAACTCAAAGAAAATTGGTTTAAGATAGCCCATAGGTGGTATATAACCCCACATAGGTTAGGGAAATTCAACAAAAACACGAACACAAAATGTTGGAAGTGTGGAAAACAGGAAGGGACATATTATCACCTATGGTGGACCTGCCCAAAAGCGACAAACTATTGGGGAAAAAATACAAAAATTGCTACAAAGAATACTGAAGGTAGATATACCTTGGAAACCAGAAACCTTCTTATTAGGGATGCATAACATAAAAATGGAAAAAAATAAGGACAAAATCTTATTCCTCTTAATGACAGCAGCTAGAATAATTTATGCAAAAATTGGAAAGAAAAAGATCCCCCGGAGGAAGAGGAATGGCTAACAAAGATCCTTGATATAAGAAACATGGACAAATTAACTTATATACTTTTAAAAAGGGGGGGGGGGTACTCCAACAGCTGAAATAGACTGGAAACAAGTAACAACATATTTAGTAGAGGAAAAAAATATGAAAATAATCACATGAAAGAGACGAAAGAAAATACAAATTAGGGGAGAGCAGAAGAGAGACGAAAGAGGAAAAATACAATAGAGGAAAGGAATGAAGGAATAGGAAGAACCTCCGAAAGACACCGGGAAGTCAACGTCAGATTCACAACAATCACACCCCGTTTCTACACCTGGCACACTATATATTTCCAGTAGCCATAAATCAGACTACTCTCTATCCTTCCTATACTACTACCCCCCCCTATTTCTTTCTACCCCCCTTCTACCCTACCCATTCAGTTACTGTATGTTTTTATGAAAAATGAATAAAGATCATTTTAAACACCCAAATCCACGTTTTTAATTTCCTTCTAAAGGAAAGGAGGGATGACGATGATCTAATTTCCCTGGGGAGTGAATTCCACAGGTGAGGGGCCACCACTGAGAAGGCCCTGCTCCTCGTCCCCGCCAATCTCACTTGTGATAGAGGTGGGGCCGACAGCAGGGCCTCCCCTTAAGATCTTAAATTCCGAGGTGGGACGTAGAGGGAGATGAGTTCGGACAGATATGCTGGGCCGGAACTGTATAGGGTTTTGTAGGTCAAAACCAGCACTTTGAATTGTGCTAGGAATTGGATCGGCAGCCAGTGGAGCTGGCACAGCAGGGGGGTGGTATGCTCCCTGTATGACGCTCTGGTGAGTAATCTAGCTGCCGCCCGTTGGACTAATTGCAATTTCCGAACAGTCTTCAAAGGCAACCCCACACAGTAATCGGGATGTGACAAGAGCGTGGACCACCGTGGCCAGATCCGACTTCCCAAGGTACGGGCACAGCTGGCGCACAAGTTTTGTGCAAAGTTTTGTGCAAAAGCTCTGCCGGCCACCGCCGAGACTTGGGGTTCCAGGCTCAGCGATGAGTCCAGGATCACTCCCAAGCTGCGAACCTGCGTCTTCAGGGGGAGTGGAACCCCATCCAGCACAGGTTGTAACCCTATGCCCTGTTCGGTCTTACGACTGACCAGTAGGACCTCTGTCTTGTCTGGATTCAGTTTCAATTTGTTAGCTCTCATTCAGTCCGACACAGCTCTCATCCAGTCTGGTATGCATTTTGGACACCAATTTTTTGGGAAGCAGAGAAGCCTTGGAGTCACATAAAGGTTAGAGCAATGTTTCTCAACCTTCCGAATGCCACGACCCCTTAATACAGTTCCTCATGTTGTGGTGACCCCCAACCATAAAATTATTTTTGTTGCTACTTCATAACTGTCATTTGTCTTCTGTTATGAATAGTCATGTAAATACCTGATATCCAGGATGTATTTTCATTCACTGGACCAAATTTGGCACAAATACTCAATACACCCACATTTTAATACTGGTGGGCTTGGGGGTGGGATTGATTTTGTCATTTGGGAGTTGTAATTGCTGTGATTTATAGTCCACCTACAATCAAAGGAGAGAATGCTTCTAGAACATGGCCATATACGGCTCCGGCCCAGCTTACTTATCCGAACGTATCTCTCTCTATGTTCCACCTTGAAATTTCAGATCTACTGGGGAGGCCCTGCTTTTGGCGGACGTGATTGCGCAATATGCTAAAAAAACCTCCAAATGGGAGAGGGGGAACTTCTGAAGCTTCCCTCTCCCTCTGTTGTTGACTGTTGGTGTGATAATTTATTTTTTATCACTGATAAAACAAACAACAACCCTAAAACTTGCACCAGACATACAGAAATAATTACGAAACAATTACGAAACAATTTCAAAACAATTTTGAACCAATTACGAAACAATTACGAAACAATACAAAATAAATTGGAAAAATTGTTTCGATTTTTAATTACTCCTCACACTATTCCTGCATGGCTCAATATCGGATCGTAAGCTAATTTAAATACGAATTAATAACGAATTACGAAATTAACGAATGAAACCGCCCAGCCCTAATATATATATATATATATATATACACACACATTTACACAGAGATCATTTGTAAATTATTTTCTTACCTGTCCCGGCTTCTACGAGAAGGGAAAGCAGCATTACAACCCTGCACCGTGCAAAGATGCATTTCTTTGAGGTGCACATTTTTGAAATGCAGTTTTACACTGTAAGGGGTCTTAAAGGTCTTCTTACAGATGTCACAGTGGAAGCAACCGTCTCCCTTAGAAGGCCCCAGGGCATGTTGATTGACATAATCCATATCTTTCAAGGCTTCGGACCCAGGAATGGCTGCACTTCTACTGGAGAGTGATCCGAACCCACTCCCACGCAGCAAGTGGAGATGCAACTCAGAGAAGTCATTCCCAAAAACCTTGCAATTCAACTGCCCCTTAAGACAGCCATGGGCTTCAGCAACTGCTTTGAATCCATCACGTTGCTGATTTAGATCTTCACATCCATTTTCACTCGGAGCTGTTTGTAACAATTTGCTCAGTTCTAGCTTATCCTTTTTCTCGGAGTGATGCAATTCATCTGCTTTGATGCCCAGCTTATTTGACTTGAAAGATTTTGGTTCTTCAGCTTCAGAAAAGGATTTCCACGATACCTCTGAATGGGATTGCTTGTCTACAGAATGGTTCACATTGTGTTCTCCCCTGGACTTTTGCATCTCCGCTTGCCCTTCACGGACCACTTGTGGAGGCAAGTCATCTTCCAAGCTGGCAACTTCATTCACAACTCTTGCTCTTTCAGCAGCTCCTTTCTCTATCTTGATGGGCATGCTAGACTTACGGGATTTTTTCTTAGGCAGCACCCCAAAAAGCGATTCGTTGGAAACCAACGGCTCAGGCGTCGAGGAGGAAACCAGAGGGAGAGAAGGAAGGCTGCCCGGTGTGTTTGCTAACTCTGCTGGAGCAACCGGATTGCGATAGAAAGGAAGAACTGGTTGGACTGTCTTCAGGTTTGGAAAGAGAATGCCGTTTTGTCCAGCGCCGTGAAAACCTGGTTGCACTTTGGAGTCAATGCAAGAACTTCCATAGCTAGGAAGAGCTCTGTTATCTGGAGGTAATAAGGGAAAATCTGTCTTTTTGATCTCTTCCAGTCCGTTGACGGCCAACCCATTCCTCAAATCTTTGTCGCGGTTGTTTCGGTTCATAGGCATGTGGAGCCGAGGGTTGGGGTTGGCGCTGTGGCGATTCCGACTCCGCAGAGAGCTAAACACCATGTTGCAACCTTCTATGATGCATTTGTGTTTGATCTTCAAGTGGACAGCGTTATAGTGGATCTTCAGCGTTCCTTTGTCGTAAAATGTCTTTTCGCACGCAGTGCAAAAAACACGCCCTTTCCTCATCCCGGTTCCATTCTTCTCAATAGATTTCGCCTGACTTTGTGGGGAAACCTGGCCCACTTCGAGCCTTGCGTCGGCATTCGGAGAGTTCATATCCCTTGGGGAAACATCCTGCTCTGGCTTCATGGTATCTGGACTGGTTGCAGCCTTCTCTTTTTCAGCTTGAAATGAAGCACTGGCCATCAAGAAGATGTTTTCTGAAAACGGTGTACGAACATCTGGCTTCAGTTCATTGCTATCCTGTGGTTGTTCCATCAGAAGCCTCTCAGGAGGCGAACCTATCAGAGGTGGAGGCACCGGGCTAAAAATCTGAAACGGCAGCATGAAAGCCATGTTGTGCACCACATTTTCGAAGTGATGGACGTTCACAGGGTTAATTTTGTCTAAAGATGTAGACAAGGCTAGATTCCTCTGATTGCAGCTTTCAATGAATGCCCTTATATCCATGTTAGCCGATGCAGACGGGATGATGACGGACTGCCCCTCTTTCTCCTGAATTGCCATGAGCTCGACGATGGGCTTTGTTTCACCGAAACGTAGAAACTGCTGCAAAGTCGCCAACTCCTCTTCACCAGTCATGATGCTCCAGTGATCCAGGACCTTTCCAGAAGCATCCTAACAAAGACAAAACAAACATGAGCAACATCACAGAACTATCTAATCGACATGGGTACTCTAATGGAGTGGTTTCCATCTTCAGCTTAAAGAAACTGCACCTTCAATGGCTAATATGCAGGAGATTCTTGCAACTTAAGTCCCACAACATTTGCAGATCTAGATTTAGCAATTCCTGCTTAATAGCTTTTATTCAACTTATACCAACGCTGAGTTGTTGTAGCTTTTTCGGGTTGTATGGCTATGTTCTAGAACAGTGGTTCTCAACCTTACAAATGCCGTGACCCCTTTATATAGTTCCTCATGTTGTGGTGACCCCCAACCCTAAAATTATTTTCATTGCTACTTCATAACTGGAATTTTGCTACTAAGAATCATCATGTAAATATCTGATAGGCAGGATGTATTTTCCTTCTCTGGACCTTGTGAGTTGTAGTTGCTGGGATTTATAGTTCACCCACAATCAAAGAACATTTTGAACTCCATCAGAGATGGAATTGTCCCAATCTTGGCACACAGAATGCCCATGACCAGCAAAAAATAATGAAAGTGTTAGGTGAGCATTGAGTTTGGGAGTTGTAGTTCACCTATCTCCAGAAAGCACTGCAGACTCAAACAATGATAGATCTGGACTAAACTTGGCACAAATACTCAATATGCCCAAATGTGAACACTGTTGGGAGTTTGGGGAAAATAGACCTTGACATTTGGGAGTTGTAACTGCTGGGATTTATAGTTCACCTACAATCAAAGAGCATTCTGAACCCCACCAATGGCAGAATTAGGTCAGACTTCCCACACAGAACTCCCATGACCAGCAGAAAATATTGTGTATCCTGATGGTCTTTGGCGACCCCTCCAGCACCCTATTGCGCCCCCCCCCCCCAAGGGTCCCGACCCCCAGTTTGAGAAACACTGTTCTAGAATTCTCCCCGCCAGGATTCTCCTGGCGGGGACGAGAGACAGGGCCTTCTCAGTGGTGGCCCCTCAGCTGTGGAACGCCCTTCCTACAGATATTAGATCGACCCCCTCCCTATTGGCATTTCAGAGGAAAGTGAAGACCTGGTTGTTCGAGCAGGCATTTGATTAGGCAGCGTAATGAATATAGGAACACGGAATAACAGATGAGGAGATTGGATCTTGATTCTACTGATGAGACACTAATGATTTGTTATATTGAGGCTTAATTGTTTATTATGCTACTGTTTTAACTGTCCCTTAACTGTTTTTATGATGTTTAGCACTGATTTTTTGCTGTTGTTAACCGCTTTGAGTTGCCTAAGGGTTGAGAAAAGCGGTTTATAAATGAAGCAAATAAATAAATAAATAAATACATATAAAGCATTCTCTCCTGACGTTTCACTTGCATCTGTGGCAAGCATCCTCACAACCTCTAAGGATGCTTGCCACAGATGCAGGTGAAATGTCAGAAGAGAATGCTTCTAGAACATGGCCATACAACCTGAAAAACCTACAACAATCCAGTAATTCCAGCCATGACAATACATTGACAATACATTGTACCAAAGCTGCTTTGAAACATTGCTCTTTTAGTCGCATGAGAGACATGAAGCCATGGCTTCTCTCACACATTTGCAAACCACTCTCTTGTTCACCAGCTATATGAAATAGGGTCCATCTACAGCAGTGCTTCCCAACCTTGGGTCCAGATGTTTTTGGCCTACAACTCCCAAAAATCCCAGCTAGTTTGCCATTTCTGGGAATTGTAGGCCAAAAACACTTGTGGACCCCAGGTTGAGAACAACTGATCTACATGGTAGAATTAATGCAGCTGGAAACCACTTTAACTGCCATTACTCAATACTATAGAATTGTACGAGTTGTAGTTTTACAAAGTCTTTAGCTTTCTCTGCCCCACCAAAGTTCAAATCCCATGGGAAAAGGGGAGAGGCGGCGGGCCCTTCGTTCTCTCATCCGCTGCCTTTTTTGCACTGCTTTCAGTGCTCCATCTGCCCCGTGTTCAGCGGGGGGGGGGGGGGGGGGAGGTGGAGGCGAGCCCTTCGCTCTCTCCCTCTTGCCCTACCCTTGGGCACGAGGCCGATGGAGTGCTGAAAGGGGCACAAAAAGGCAGTGGGGGAGGAAATGAAGAGCCCCCCACCTTCCTGCAGGCTGTGGGGCTAGCGAAGCACCGAAGGCAGCGCAAAAAAGCAATGTGCAGGGCCCCTCTGCCACCCCCTACACACCATCCCCATATGCCATGAGGCCTCTGGGTCTCCCCATGTGGCATGAATATCAATGCGTGGGGGGGGGGGGTTGAGTGAAATGCCCTCTGCCGCTCTCCCGCCTCATCCATGGGGGGGGGGGCACAGAGCGCGGGCAGTGGAGGGCCCTTTGGTCACACACACCCTCATGCATTCTAGTCATCAAAGATATTTCAACTTTAGAGCAAGTTCTTAACACGACTATATATCAATTATTAAGTATAACATATGGTGGGATTTGTAGTACCTTCAACAGCATCCAATTCCGAGCACAATTCAAAGTGCTGGTTTTGACCTACAAAACCCTATACGGTTCCGGCCCAGTGTATTTGTCCGAACGGATCTCCCTCTACATCCCATCTCGAAGCTTAAGATCATCTGGGGAGGCCCTGCTCTCGACTCCGCCACTCTCACAAGTGAGGTTGGCGGGGACGAGAAGCAGGGCCTTCTCAGTGGTGGCCCCTCACCTGTGGAACTCACTCCCCGGGGAGATAAGATCAGCGACTTCCCTTTTGACGTTCAGGAAAAAATTGAAGACCTGGATCTGGGACCAAGCCTTTGGTCATTCTGGCAGCTAAGGATCTGATGATAAATAAGGACAGATGGAATGGAATGGACATACGGACTCTGAACACTGAGCATGAGATTGTTTTGCTATTTTAACTATGTATTGATGTTTTTAATTTGTTAACTGTTGAATTGCTTTTTGTATTGTTTGTGAATTGATTCAGGCATCGAATTGTGCCTTCGTCTGTAAGCCGCCCTGAGTCCCCTTCGGGGTGAGAAGGGCGGGGTAAAAGTAATTGAAATAAATAAATAAATAATAAATAAATATGTTGTCCATACACTCTTCCAAACCCCTCCAGTATTTTCTGTTCGTCATGGGAGTTCTGTGTGCCAACTACCTTTTATTTTTCAGTGATTGGTTTGGGGGGGGGGGGGACCAAAATACTGTTTGCTTACTAGGGCTGGTCAATTCGTTTCGTTAATTCGTATTTCGTTAAAAAATTCGTTAATTTTTGAATTACGAAACGATTACAAAACTTTTTTTTAAACCTGGAAGTGTTTTTAAATTTCGAAACGGCAGGCGCCAAAAATTTTTGTATTTCCGTCCATTTCGGAAATACGTAAGATGGCCGCCTGGCTTGCTGGGAGCTCTCCTCTCTCGGCGCTGGCTGAGCAAGCGAGAGGGCGAGCGAGAGGGCGAGCGGCGAGCGAGAGGGTGAGGGTGAGCGGCGAGCGAGAGGGCGAGCGAGAGGGCGAGGGCGAGCGGCGAGCGAGAGGGCGAGTGAGAGGGTGAGAGGGAGGTCTCCTTCTCTTTCTTTCATTGGCTCAATGCTGTAGCATCCTGGGAGTTGTAGTTTGGCAGCCTGGGAAAAAGAGCCCCTCCTGGAAGGAACCCATCCTAGCGAGAGAGCGAGAGGGCGAGCGAGAGGGCGAGCGGCGAGCGAGAGGGCGAGCGGCGAGCGAGCGGCGAGTGAGAGGGCCCGCCAGAGTGAGTGCCTGCCTTCCCTCAATAATAATTTCTCCTCCCTATTCTACTAAATTAATAATTAAATTAAAAAAATATTTAAAAAATATTGAAAAAAAAAGGCTGCCATCTTTACAAAATGTTTTGTAAATATTTACGAAATTTCGTAAATACCGAACTTTTTTTTTGGAAAATTTTGTAATTATTTTAAATATCGAAACAAAAAAACACCCCAATTACAAATCGATTTTAGAAACAAATTTTTGCGTTGTTACCCAGGCCTATTGCTTACACTTGAAAATTACCTAGGGCTGGCCCTGGTAGCATGTGCCATTGTAAGCTCTTGGTTCCAGCACATCAAAAACAGAGCTGTGGTTTTAAGGAGGGAAAATTATTTTTGCTACTGTTATTAAACACCTGGAGTCAGAAATCCACACCAATGTATAGCAAATTATTCACAGATCTATCATTAGAACCGCACGAAGAGTAGAAGGTATTTTGCAGTGGTCCCACCAAACATTGAAATATGAGCCACACATAGATAAGATGCCTATAGTCAAGTGTACTTCCAATGCAAGTTTAATAATCTTCCAAGCTGCTAAGATCAGAGAACAAATGAACCTGCATCGATCCTTCACCAGTGTTCACAGAGCACAGCTGTAATTACACCAGAGTCTTGGAGTTCTTTCAAACTCCAGCCATACCGAACTTTTCCCAATAACTACAATAAATATTTTATCACAGAACATGTATTTGATGGCCTACTGAGAGTTTTCGCTGGGCGTGCAAGACTTTTATAAGAAGATGAAGAATGCATCATCATCAATTTTTCATGCAAAAGAGGTTCAAGGTAATTGAGGCCATATTTTTTAAAAAACCCTAACACTAAAAAGCAAAATTATCAAGTGGCATTAAATATTTGTGTCATAACGTAAATTATAATGTTGCTTTACATTAAAAAGAGTGCGCCAGCTGAGAGGCAGGGAAGCTCACTTCTGCCCTGGATGCTGGCAAAGTTCAAAATGACATCACTCCAACAGAAATATATATATATTATGTTTTGGAAAACCACTGGTCATATAACCTTTTGGAAAATGGAAATCTCTAGAACCTTTTTGGAGATTTTATGATTATTCAAAAGGAATGACCTGGTTAGAAGTCACAATCTTTTGTAAAATGATGCCAAAACCTCTTGGTAAAAGCACGATGTGTTATGTCATAACCTTTGGGAAAACGGCATTCACCAGCATTCATGCAAGGCAACTAGGTTTCTCAGCTGTTAAACTGATGTACCCAGGCATGTCTTTGAACTGTTAGGGACAAAGATATGCCAGTGCACTAACATATATATATTCAACAGAGTTTCAGAAGTGTTCCTTTTAGTTGCCCAAAAACATCTTGTTGTTCATTCGTTCAGTCGTCTCTGACTCTTCATGACCTCATGGACCAGCACACGCCAGAGCTCCCTGTCGGCGGTCACCACCCCCAGCTCCTTCAAGGTCAGTCCAGTCACTTCAAGGATGCCATCCATCCATCTTGCCCTTGGTCGGCCCCTCTTCCTTTTGCCTTCCACTTTCCCCAAAAACATCTACTCTCCCTTATTTGCCTTTATTTCATGTTCTCAAAAGACAAAATAAACAGTCTTTTAAAAAAAGTAACATAGTTTAATTACAAACTCAGACAAGCATCCCAAGCTCTGAGGATCATTACCTGGGAAGGAATCCCACTGGAGCATTGCAGCGCACCCAAATACCTGGGAGTCACTCTGGACCGTGCTCTGACCTACAAGAAGCACTGCCTGAATATCAAGCAAAAGGTGGGTGCTAGAAACAATATCATACGAAAGCTGACTGGCACAACCTGGGGATCACAACCAGACACAGTGAAGACATCCGAGCGAATGCACCCCAACAGCCCCCCCTCCCCTCCTTTTTTGCCTCCCCCCCCATGCGTCTTTTTTATATGTATGTTTAAAATCTCAATAAAAATTATTTAAAAAAAAAAAAAGACATCCGCCCTTGCGTTATGGTACTCTGCTGCTGAGTACGCATGCCCAGTGTGGAACACATCTCACCATGCTGAAACAGTGGATGTGGCTCTTAATGAGACATGCCGCATTATCATGGGGTGTCTGTGCCCTACACCACTGGAGAAATTACACTGCTTAGCCGATATTGCACCACCTGGCATCCGCCGGGAAGTTGCAGCCAATAGTGAAAGGACCAAGGCAGGGACATCTCCAGCTCATCCCTTGTTTGGGTATCAGCCAGCACGTCAATGACTTAAATCAAGACATCATTTTCTAAGACCTACAGAGACACTCGCTGGAACACCTCAGCAAGCAAGAGTCCAAAAGTGGCAGGCTCAAACCCAGAACCTCAACCAATGGCTGATACCCAATGAGAGACTCCCCCTGGGCACACAGAGGACTGGGCAACTTGGAAGGCGCTGAACAGACTGTGCTCTGGCACCACAAGATGCAGAGCCAAGCTTCAGAAATGGGGCTGCAAAGTGGAATCCACGACATGCAAGTGCGGAGAGGAGCAAACCACTGACCACCTGCTGCAATGCAACCTGAGCCCTGCCACATGCACCATGGAGGACCTCCTTGAGGCAACACCAGAGGCACTCCAAGTGGCCAGCTACTGGTCAAAGGACATTTAACCAACTACCAAGCTTGCAAACTCTGTGTCTTTTGTATGTTTGTTTGTTTGTGCTGTCAGAAATGTAATACAACTGTTTGGTTGCCTGACTCGATAAATAAATCAATCACAAACTTAATGTATTCAGCATACAGGTACTTTGCTTATCAGTCCAGTTACAAGTAAATTTGAAGGAGTTTCTCTGTGTAGATAACCCAGGGCATCATTCTTATAAACAATAGTTCATAGTCCAAAGTATCTCTCTGTTTTGAGAGTCTAATAGAGTCTCTGTCTAGTCTGAAAGTCCAGTGGAGTCTAATGGCTTCTGTACAGTATTGTTCCTACTGAAATCTAAATAGTACTCTTCCTGCAGTCTTCTAAAAGCATAGTAAAGGTAAAGGTTTTCCCCGACATTAAGTGTAGTCATATTCGACTCTGGAGGGTGGTGCTCATCTCCATTTCTAAGCCAAAGAGCCGGCGTTCTCAGTAGACACCTCAAAGGTCATGTGGCCAGCATGACTGCATGGAGTGCTGTTGCCTTCTTGCTGAAACTGTACCTATTGATCTACTCACATTTACATGTTTTCAAACTGCTAGGTTGGCAGAAGTTGGACCTAACAGTGGTAGTTCACCCTGCTCCCCGGGTTTGAACTGTCAGCCTTTCTGTCAGCAAGTTCAGTAGTCAACGGTTTAACCCTTTAGGGTGCCACCAGGGGGCCCTAAAGGCATACTGGTTTCTAAAATGGAGTCTGAGTCCTGAACAAGCCCAGTTCTGATCACATGGTCTGCAGCCCCTCCCACAACAAAGAGGTAAAGAAAACTGCAAACCAATACACACACAGACAATAGAGTAAGCAATTATATACATAACAAACAACTAGTGGAGGCTTGAGAAGGTTGTGATTTCCAACATTAGGAGCATCTATATGGTATTATATTTGTATTGTGTACTGCATGCAGTCTGATCTTGAAAACTAAGCAGGGATAGTACTTGGATGGGAACCGCCAATGAATACTAGGTGCTGCAGGCTATATTTCAGAGAAAGGAATCAGCAAAATCACTTCTGAGTATACCTTGTATAGGAAAACACTATGGATTTGCCATAAACCAATGGAAATTTGAAGGTAAATGGGCACAAATGGCTGACTTGCTGTGGGACTAGAGCAGTGATGGCGAACCTATGACACGCGTAGCCATTTCTACTGACACGCGCCCTCCGGATATTATTTGTTTATTTATTTTATGCCATTTAAAAAAATAAATAGGAAAGAAATTATTATTTTGCAATGTTACCTAAATATTAAGGAGTTTCATATTTAAACTAAATGATAAATACTATTACTTTACTATATTATTCAAATATTAAAATGTATTAAATTAAATGTCAAATTAAAAAATATTTAATTATTAATATTTAGGTAACATTGCAAAATAATATTGGTTTATTTAATTATTAAGTAAACGAATATTATTTTGCATTGTTTCCTAAATATTAAGGAGTTACATATTTAAATTAAATTAAATTATAAATAATACTTTGCTATATTACTCAAATATTTCAGAATGGTAAATTGAATTTTAATTTGACATTTAATTTAATGCATTTTAATTTAATGCATTTTAAATATTTTTAATATATGCCTATATATATATATATATATATATATATATATGCCTTAAATGAAATGGTAAATTAAATATCAAAATATTATTTTGCAATGTTACTTTATTATTATTGCATTATTATTATTAGAAATACATTAAACAGCATATTAAATGCTAAAAAATACATTTAAATTAAATTAAAAATAAATAATATTTTGTTGGGTTTTTAAAATTATATTTTTATTAAACACTCCAAAAAGGATATTCTTTACATAAAGAGAGGTAGAACAACATGATAAGAGAGAAAGTGGGAATTACAATTATATATTTTTTTGTTATTTAAACTAAATATTGCGAAATTATGTTTTTTTTCTTGAAGTGACACACCACCTGAATTATGCTCAGTTTTTTGGCGAATTTTGACACACCGCACTCAAAAGGTTGCCCATCACTGGACTAGAGGGATTAATTAGCTAGGTTGATGTTTCATTGTTGTTGTTGTCTTCATCACCCTGGCTTTTTTCAGCCACTTTCAACAGATTTTAAGAAATAGCTACACACTCACAAAATGCAAACGTTTAAAAGTAATTGAACCATAAAAAAATATTAAAACTAGCCAAAAATATAAACCATTAAAATCTCAGCACAAAAAAATTAGATAAAACCTTGTACATTTTTTAAAAGCTGAGATGGGTAATCAAAGACTTGTCAAAACAGAAAGATCTTCAATTTTTTTCCCCAGAGAAAAAGAACAGGGAATAATGTCAGTAAGCTCTCTGGGAGGGAGTTCCAGAGCCCGGAGGCAGCGCTTGAAAAGGCTCTCTCTTGTGTGATTGCCAGATCTACCTCTGAGGTTGGCAGGACAGAAAGAAGGGAATATCTCAAAATAGAGGGAGGTTCTAAAGGAAGCCTGTCCAGTACATTGTCTGAATCTGGGTTTGTTCAAAATGTGTTGAAATTCAACTTGTATGCAGAACACATTATGCGATATGCGGGGCTTGATGAATGCAAGGCTGGGGTTAAAATTGCTGGAAGAAACATTAACAACCTTAGATATGCAGATGACACCACTCTGATGGCTGAAAGTGAGGAGGAGCTGAGGAACCTTCTAATCAAGGTGAGAGAAGAAAGCGCAAAAGCTAGGTTGCAGTTAAACATAAAAAAAACTAAGATTATGGCATCCGGACTGATTGAGAACTGGCAAATAGAGGGAGAAAACGTGGAGGCCATGACAGACTTCCTATTCTTAGGTGCAAAGATTACTGCAGAAACAGATTGAAGCCAGGAAATCAGAAGACACTTCCTTCTTGGGAGGAAAGCAATGACCAATCTCAATAAAATAGTGAAGAGTAGAGACATCACACTGGCAATGAAGATCTGCATTGTCAAAGCAATGGTATTCCCTGTAGTAACCTATGGATGTGAGAACTGGACCATTAGGAAGGCTGAGCAAAAGAAGAGAGATACTTTTGAACTGTGGTGCTGGAGGAAAATTCTGAGAATGCCTTGGACTGCAAGAAGATCCAACCAGTCCATCCTCCAGGAAATAAAGCCTGGCTGCTCATTGGAGGGAAGGATAGTAAAGGCCAAGATGAAGTACTTTGGCCACATCATGCGAAGAAAGGAAAGCTTAAAGAAGACAATGATGCTGGGGAAAATGGAAGGAAAGAAGAAGAGGGGCCGACCAAGGGCAAGATGGATGGATGGTATCCTTGAAGTGACGGGCTTGATTCTGAAGGAGCTGGGGGTGGTGACGGCTGACAGTGAGTGCTGGTGTGGGCTGGACCACGAGGTCACAAAGAAGCGATTGAACAAATAAACAACAATAACATGTTGAAATTAAATTTCTTGCCTTGTAGTATCCCACTTGTAGTTGAAAGACGCATCAGCAAAGCCACTTTCACAGGCCATACTTGTGTGGTCTGTAGAGATAAGAATTTCTAGTTCTTTATGGTATCTGCAATTGATGTTAGAAATGACTGGCCACTGAACTGGAAATCTGTCCCCAATGGGACAGATTTCCTAGGTTGTAATCCAGGCTTCAATGGAGCTCTCCAAGGTGCTGAACGCTATCCCTCAAATCTATATAAATAAAAATGTAATGTTCGTTTGTGGAATTAACAGAACTCAAAAACCACTGGACGAATTGACACCAAATTTGGACACAAGACACCTAACAACCCAATGTATGTCCTTCACTCAAAAAAATGATTTTGTCTTTTGGGAGTTGTAGTTGGTACACAGACTTGGTACACAGAGCTCCCATGACCAACAGAAAATACTGGAAGGGTTTGATGGGCATTTATCTTGAGTTTGGGAGTTGTAGTTCACCTACATCCAGAGAGCACTGTGGACTCAAACAAGGATGGATCTGGACCAAACTCTCCACGAATACTCAATATGCCCAAACGTGAACACTGGTGAGGTTTGGGGAAAACAGATCTTGACATTCTGAATAATTTAAAACACAGAACAAAAGTGCTTAAGTTCTTGTGGGTTTTTTCGGGCTATATGGCCATGTTCTAGAGGCATTTCTCCTGACGTTTCGCCTGCATCTATGGCAAGCATCCTCAGAGGTCTGTTGGAATTAGGACAACTGGGTTTATATATCTGTGGAATGGCTGGGGTGGGGCAAGGAGCTCTTCCCTGCTGCAATTAGGTGTGAGTGTTTGGCTAATCACCTTCATTAGCATTTGAAGGCCTGCTTGAACCTGGGAAAGCCTGTTGCTGGGAGGTGTTAATCTGTGCCTGGTTTCTTCCTCTCTGTTGTTTAGCTGTTATAATTTTAGAGTTTTTTAATACTGGGAGCCAGATTTTGTTCTATAAATATAATAGTTTTAACTTGTGGAAATTTTCATCTGTTTCCTCCAAATGCAACAGAATCTCTTCTGCACACTCCACTGATGGTGCTCCTGTGATTTTCTCTTTGACACTTTGTAGTAACTGCCTGAGCATAGACTGCAAAAGTGCTTAAGCTATTTTTTTTAAAAAGCTCCACGTTCATAAAAGAGGCAGTCTTTCTTCTACTTATTGTATGTTAAAAGCTCCATTTTCTGTTACAATATAAGAAAACTTAAGGCTTGGAGTTGTAGTTGGTGGGACTTATAGTTCACCTACAATCAAAGAGCATTCTAAATTCTACCAATGATGGAATTGAACCAAACTTGGCACACAGAACTCCCATGACCAACAGAAAATACTGGAAGGATTTGATGGGCATTTATCTTGAGTTTGGGAGTTGTAGTTCACCTACATCCAGAGAGCACTGTGGACTCAAACAATGATGGATCTGGACCAAACTCTCCACGAATACTCAATATGCCCAAATGTGAACTCTGGTGGAGTTTTGGGAAAATAGAATCTTGACATTTGGGAGTTGTAGTTTCTGGGATTTATAGTTCACCTACAATCACAGAGCATTCTGAAACTCCACCAACGATAGAATTGGGCCAAACCTCCCACACAGAACCCCCATGACCACCAGAGTGGGCCACAACAATGTGTGGCAGAGGACAGCTAGTAACTTCATAAAATCATAGGATCATACAGTCCATCCCGCATTATCACAGGATGTCTACGTCCTACACCACTGGAGAAATTCTAGTATTGCACCTCCTGACATCCACCAGGAAGTAGCAGCCAGTAATGAAAAGACCAAGGCAGTGACATCTCCGGCCCATCTTCTGTTCAGATATCAGCCAGCATGCCAATGCCTCAAATCAAGAAATAGTCTTCTAAGATCTATAGAGATACTTGTAGGAACACCTCAGCAAACGAGAACCCAAAAATGGCAGGCTAAAACCCGGAACCTCAATCCATGGCTGATACCGGATGAGAGACTCCCTCCTGGAAGAAGACTGGGTGACTGTTGCCCATAGCATGCTGCAGTCAGGTCCAGTACAGAAGACACAATAACACTGCACACAGGCAAGAGGAAAAAGAATAGAAAAACTTTACTCTTATCAGCAGAGTTAAAACATAAACTTGCAATGTTGCAAACAAAAACAAACAGTGCAACAAACTTACATAGTCTTTGTAAGCAAAACAGAATAAGGCTTATTCATCTTCATCCACATGATGTTAGGTCCAATTCAATTGTTAGTGGGGTCAGAGTGCTCTTTGAGTGTAGGTGAACTATAAATCCCAGCAACTACAACTTCCAAATGTCAAGCTCTATTTTCTCCAAACTTCACAAGTGTTCACATTTGGGCATATTGAGTATTCATGTCAAGTTTGGTCCAGATCTGTCATTGTTTGAGCCCACAGTGCTCTCTGGATGTAGGTGAACTACAACTCCCAAACTCAAGGTTAATGCCCACCAACACCTTGTAGTGTTTTCTGTTGCATGCCACATTTGGTTCAATTCCATCATTGGTGGAGTTCAGAATGCTCTTTGGTTGTAGGTTAAATATAAATCTCAGCAACAGCAACTCCCAAATGACAATATCAATTTCTTTGAGTGATGATCGTTCCTTGGGTTAGTAGGTGTCCTGTGCCCAAATTTCATTTTTATTTATATAGATCAGTGTTTCTCAGCCTTCCTAATGCCGCGACCCCTTAATACATTTCCTCATCTTGTGGTGACCCCCAACCATAACATTATTTTGCTACTTTATAACTGTAATTTTGCTCCTGTTTTTAATTGCAATGCAATAATCTGATAAGCAGGGTGTATTTCCATTCATTGGACCAAATTTGGCACACTACCCAATATGTCCAAAATTGGTTTGGGAGGGGGGGGGGTTGATTGATTTTGTCATTTGGGAGTTGTAGTTGCTGGGATTTATAGTTCACCTACAATCAAAGAGCATTCTGAACTCCAGCAATGACGGAATTGAACCAAACTTGGCACGCAGAACTCCCATGACCAACAGAAAACACTGGAAGGGTTTGGTTGGCATTGACCTTGAGTATGGAAGTTGTAGTTCATCTACATCTGAGAGCACTGTGGACTCAAACAATGATGGATCTGGACCAAACTTGACATGAATACTCAATATGCCCAAATGTGAACACTTGTGGAGTTTGGAGAAAATAGAGCTTGACATTTGGAAGTTGTAGTTTCTGGGATTTATAGTTCACCTACACTCAAAGAGAATTCTGAACTCCAGCAATGACAGAATTGAACCAAACTTGGCACCCAGAACTCCCATGACCAACAGAAAACACGGGAAGGGTTTGGTTGGCATTGACCTTGAGTATGGAAGTTGTAGTTCATCTACATCCAGAGAGCACTGTGGACTCAAACAATGATGGATCTGCACCAAACTTGACATGAATACTCAATATGCCCAAATGTGAACACTTGTGGAGTTTGGAGAAAATAGACCTTGACATTTGGAAGTTGTAGTTGCTGGGATTTATAGTTCACCTACACTCAAAGAGCATTCTGAAGCCCACTAACAATTGAATTGGACCAAACTTCCCACACAGAACTCTAATGACCAACAGAAAATACTGTGTTTTCTGATGGTCTTTGGTGACCCCTCTCACACTTCCTGACGACCCCCGCAGGGGTCCCGACCCCCAGGTTGAGAACCACTGATATAGATGAACATGTGAAATAAAACCAAAGGTTAAAGTGAGACCTTGAAGGCACTGGACCACATGGTATCTCTCTCTTCTGTCTTCCCACTAGAGTAACCACAGACCAAAAGCAGAGTACTGTGGACTCTTGAAAAACTCACCTGTAAGACATACCCACGAACATAGTCTTGAAGTGTCCAGTCCAGAGCATGGAGGATGTGTATGACCTCTTCTTGTTTCAGGACGCTGAAAAGACGATCCAGAAGGATTTTGAGACGGATGGGAACGGCTTGCGTTCCATACAGCATGAGGCTGCTGATATCAAAGACCACATTAGACTGGACTATTTCCACTTGGCTTGCGGAACAGAGAGTTGGGATCCTTAGTTTACTTAATGCTAAAAGGAAAAAGAAAACAAAACATAAATGACAAATGCGTTCCTTGCTAGATATGAAGAAGTAAGGAAGACAAAAGCAATTTAGGTATTAGGGAATACTACCAATCCCAGCATAAGCTAAGCCAGGCATGGGCAAACTTGGGCCCTCCCTCCAGGTGTTTTGGACTTCAACTCCCACAATTCCAAAAGCCTTGGGCCCATGACTAGCAAAAAATATTGGAGGTATTTTGGGAAAATTCACCTTGATTAGGAGAAATTGTAGTTCTCCTACATCCAGAGAGTTCTGTAAACCCAAAACACTGATGGATCTGGACAAAACTTGGCACATATACCTGATATTTCAAAAAATTATCATAAAGGGGTTTGGAGGAGGGGACTGACCTTCCTTTCTGGGAGTTGTAGTTCACCCACAATCGGAGAAACTGTGACCTCACCCATGATGGATCTGGACCACATTTGGCACACTGAACCCCCTGGACTAACTCCCCCTTGCCGAAAATTTATTACGGAGGGTTTTTTAAGGGGGGGGGGACTGACCTTCCTTTCTGGGAATTGTAGTTCACCCTCACCCATGATGGATCTGGACCACATTTGGCACACTGAACCCCCTTGACTAACTCCCCCTTGCCGAAAATTTATTATGGAGGGTTTTTTTTTGGGGGGGGGGAGAGACTGACCTTCCTTTCTGGGAGTTGTAGTTCACCCACAACCGGAGAAACTGTGTCCTCACCCATGATGGATCTGGACCACATTTGGCACACTGAACCCCCTTGACTAACTCCCCCTTGCTGAAAATTTATTATGGAGGGTTTTTTTGGGGGGCGGGGGACTGACCTTCCTTTCTGGGAGTTGTAGTTCACCCACAACCGGAGAAACTGTGTCCTCACCCATGATGGATCTGGACCACATTTGGCACACTGAACCCCCTTGACTAACTCCCCCTTGCTGAAAATTTATTATGGAGGGTTTTTTTGGGGGGCGGGGGACTGACCTTCCTTTCTGGGAGTTGTAGTTCACCCACAACCGGAGAAACTGTGACCTCACCCATGATGGTTCTGGACCACATTTGGCACACTGAACCCCCTTGACTAACTCCCCCTTGCCGAAAATGTATTACGGAGGGTTTTTTTGGGGGGGGGGGAGACTGACCTTCCTTTCTGGGAGTTGTAGTTCACCCACAACTGGAGAAACTGTGACCTCACCCATGATGGATCTGGACCACATTTGGCACACTGAACCCCCTTGACTAACTCCCCCTTGCTGAAAATGTATTACGGAGGGTTTTTTTGGGGGGACGGGGGACTGACCTTCCTTTCTGAGAGTTGTAGTTCACTCACAACCAGAGAAACTGTGACCCCACCCATGATGGATCTGGACCACATTTGGCACACAGAACCCCCTTGACTAACTCAATCTACTGGAGGGGTTTGTGGGGTCTGACTCAACATAGTGGGAGTTGTAGTTTACCTTACAGCCAGAGAGCACACTAAACTCCACAGATGATGCATCTAGAGCAAACTTGCCCAATATAACAAACTTTAAGTACTGATGGAGTTTCTTGGGGTTAACCTGGCATTATGTGAGTTGTAGTTCGCCCACAACGTTATGCATTATGTACAATTAAAATTTGAATTTTTCAAATAAACTGAGTAATGCTGGGTCCCCAAGCTAGTTGTTAATAAACTGCGACCTCACAACCTCTGAGGATGCTTGCCATAGATGCAGGCGAAACATCAGGAGAGAATGCTCCTAGAACATGGCCACATAGCCCGAAAAACATACAACAATCCAGTGTATTCAAACAGTTTGTACTGCATGGTCAGTTTGTGGTTGGAGAAAGTTTCCAATAAATTGTTATTACCGTGTGCTACCCATCCATGCCGACACTGATCACATTGTCGCTGGTTTATTTTCCCTGGTTGGAAGCGTTGACAGCTGCAGTTCACCAGAGTGCATTGGATAGCCTGGAAGATCAAGAAACAGATTAAAACATCAAGAGATCTCTAGTATTTACATACCAGGGCTGGGGAACGTGAGGTCCTCCAAATGTTTGTTTACAGAGGATTTACTCTGCTTTCTTTTGAGCAGAAGAGAGTGCAACTACCATCATCCCTAGTCCTTTTGGCCTTCCAAAGCCAAGTGGGATTCTTCCCTTAGTCTCAGGAGTCATAGTCCAACACTCAAAGCACTAGACCAGGCATGGGCAAACTTGGGCCCTCCAGGTGTTTTGGACTTCAACTCCCACAATTCCCAACAGCCTCAGGCCCCTTCCATTTCCCACTCAGCCACATAGTGCTTGCACTACACCCTATTGGCTCCTAGAAGGGATTTAGAATGAAGGAAGCTTAGAGCTGGAGGGGACCATAAAGATCATCTAGACCAGTGTTTCTCAATCTTCCCAATGTTACGACCACTTAATACTACAGTTCCTCATGTTGTGCTGACCCCCAACCATAACATTATTTTCGTTGCTACTTCATAACTCTAATTTTGCTACTGTTATGAATCATAACGTCAATATCTGATATGCAGGAGGTATTTTCATTCACTGGACCAAAAATGGCACAAATATCCGATACGCCCAAATTTGAATACTGGTGGGGTCGGGGGGAGGATTGATTTTGTCATTTGGGAGTTGTAGTTGATGGGATTTATAGTTCACCTACAACCAAAGAGCATTCTGAACTCCACCAAGGATGGAATCGAACCATCTTGGTACACAGAACTCCCTTGACCAACAGAAAATACTGGGTTTGATGGGCATTGACCTTGAGTTTTGGAGTTATAGTTCACCTACATCTAGAGCACTGTGGACTTCAACAGTGATAGCACTGGACCAAACCTGGCACAAATACTCAATATGCCCAAATGTAAACACTGGTGGAATTTAGGGAAAATAGACCTTGACATTTGGGAGTTGTAGTTGCTGGGATTTATAGTTCACCTACAATCAAAGAGCATTTTGAACCCCACCAGTGATAGAATTGGACCAAACTTCCCACACAGAACCACCATGACCAGCAGAAAATACTGTGTTTTCTAATGGTCTTTGGTGACCCCTCTGGCAACCCCTCGCAACCCCTCCCGGGGGTCCCGACCCCCAGGTTGATTAACACTGCCCTATTGGCTCCTAGAAGGGATTTAGAATGAAGGAATCTTAGAGCTGGAGGGGAACATAAAGACCTTCTAGTCCAGTGTAATAATAATGTAATTTCACTTATTTCATGGACTTGTATATTTTCCCCCATCCATAACCTGTCGTGGATACTCCCTTTTGTGGATACTCAACCTTCCGAATGCCGTGACCCCTTAATACAGTTCCTCATGTTGTGGTGACCCCCAAACATAAAATTGTTTTTGTTGCTACTTCGTAACTGCAATTTTGTTACTATTATGAATTGTAATGTAAATATTTGATATGCAGGCTGTATTTTCATTCACTGGATGAAAATTGGCACAAATACCCGACAAACCCAGATTTGAATACTGATGAGATCGGGGGGAGGATTGATTTTGTCATTTGGGAGTTGTAGTTGATGGGATTTATAGTTCACCTATAATCAAAGAGCGTTCTGAACTCCACCAACGATGGAATTGAACCAGTCTTGGCACACAGAACTCCCTTGACCAACAGAAAATACTGGGTTTGATGGGCATTAACTTTGAGTTTTGGGATTGTAGTTCACCTACATCCAGACAGCACTGTGGACACAAACAATGATGAAACTTGACCTAACTTAGCACAAATACTCAGTATGCCCAAATGTGAAGACTGGTGGAGTTTGGGGAAAATAGACCTTGACATTTGGGAGTTGCAGTTTCTGGGATTTATAGTTCACCTACAATCAAAGAGCATTCTGAACTCCACCAATGATGGAATTGAACTAGACTTGGCACATAGAACTCTCATGATCAACAGAAAATATTGGAAGGGTTTGGTGGGCATTGACGTTGAGTTTGGGAGTTGTAGTTCTCTTACATCCAGAGAGCACTGTGGACTCAAGCAATGATGGATCTTGACCTAACTTGGCACAAATACCCCATACACCTAAATGTGAACACTGGTGGAGTTTGTGAAAATAGACCTTGACATTTGGGAATTATAGTTACAGGGATTTATAGTTCATTTAAAATCAAAGCGCATTCTGCACCCCACCAATGATAGAATTGGGCCAAACCTTCCCACATAGAACTCCCATGCATGAAGGGACTGGTTTGAACCTCCCTCCAGTCTTGCACGTTCTCCCTTGCTCGTACATGTGCACCATGCTGCCATGTGCCAAGCACGCCTGCTCTCCCTGCTTGGAGTCTCAGCAACAACCCTTCCCTTGGCTGAGAGTTCGGCCCATCACAGCGGAGGAGGGCTTTTGTGGGAGGATTCGCTATCTGTTTCCAAAAAGGAAGAGAAGGACAGGTAGAGAGAACTTCAGCCTTCTCTGCCAAATGGCTTCCTAAGACCATCAGAAATATATGATCTTTGGTGACTGTTCTGTCGCACACTGGGCCTGTAAATAATTGTCTTTAAATAGGACATGCGACTTGAGCCCAGCGGGAAGCCAGGGCCCCCCGAAGAGAAGTTCTCAGAGGTTTTCCACCACAAATGGTCTTTAGATGGCTTGTGAAGTATAACAAAGTCTTTTATTAATGAACAAACAGAAACTTCTCTTGTCTTCAGAAAGTTAAACAAATGATTCCAGGCTTTTATGCAACTGGTGGCTTCCTAATCTTGTCCATGAAGGACAGGCAATTGTCTTCAATAACTAATTCTTGGCTTTAAAGGAAAATCCCCCTTTTTAACTTCTCCCAGGCTGACTGTAATCTAATTCTTACTGATGTGGGCTCCGCTACCGGGTCGAATTGCGTCTCAAACGCCGAGTGGACCTACCAGTAAGGCTAGTAGATTCTCCAGCTGGAGTTCTTTGGTCTTTAGGGTTATTTCCCTGGAAATTTTTGAAGACTCTTAAGACTGTTCTCCCCCAGAAAGTCTTAAGGGTTGAAGCTTTTGTACAGTCCTGTACATTAGCTTTCCTTGCTGAGACTGACTAAAAATGGCTCCCTTCCCTTCCCAATTGCCCTGAGCAAGAGGCGGGACCAAAACTTAACGATGACGGACAAGTGACTTGCCCTATGACTGCAACCAAAGGAAGCCACCCTTCTGCAGAACCCCTGAAACCTTGGACTGCAAGCAAACATTTAATACAAAGCAAATAAAGTTGGAGCTCCTGGTACAGCCGTACCAGCACAACGACTCCCCTGAAACCCCCTTGTGACCCCCCAAGTTGAGAAACACTGATCTAGTCTAACCCCTTGCCTTGCAGAAGTGCACAAGTAAGTGCTCTTGAAAGATGCCCATCAAGAAGAAGAATCCTCCACCCTTCAAGGTAGGTCCATCTTAACAGCATTATAGTCCCCCAGGCAAAGCAGTGCACTGGGACCTGCCTACACAACCACACACACATTCACATATATTCTTGATTTTTTTTTGTTGTGTCAGGAGCAAGTTGCTTCTGGTGTGAGAGAATTGGCCGTCTGCAAGGACGTTGCCCAGGGGATGCCTGGATGATTTGATGTTTTTATCATCCTTGTGGGAGGCTTCTCTCATATCCCCGCATGAAGAGCTGGAGCTGATAGAGGGAGCTCATCCGCCTCTCCCCGGATTCGAACCTGCGACCTGTTGGTCTTCAGTTCTGCAGATAGAGAGGTAGGTAGATAGATAGATAGATAGATAGATAGATAGATAGATAGATAGATAGATAGATAGCTGGCTGGACGGACAGGTAGATAGATGGATGGATGGATAGATAGACAGGTAGATAGGCTGGCAGGCAGGTAGGTAGATAGACAGATACATGGATGGATGGGTAGATGGGTAGACGGGTAGATGGGTGGATAGATGGGTGGGTAGATCTATAGATAGATAGATAGATAGATAGATAGATAGATAGATAGATAGATAGATAGATAGATGGACAGGTAAATAGATAGACAGGTAGACAGACAGATGGATAGATAGTTGTATAGGAAGACCGCCACCTAGACCCCAACTTGGTCTAGGTGGCGGTCTTCCTATACAACATATTCTTGATAAAAAAGTTACAAACCTGCCAAGTTACAGAACACACATCATTGCACACTGAAAATCAAGTTATGGGGATCACTTTGCTTTAATTTCAACAGCAGGTTGGCTTAGCGTTTGGCATGCTCTGATAGAGCCACAGAAAGTCATGAATTTACTTTATAGGTTTCATTTAAGTGAGAGCCAAAAGGCCTGTTGTTTTTGAGGCAAGGCCTCATTGACTCCACGAGATGTCAAATACAGTGGGTTCAATTATATGACCTCACCGCACACCATGGGATGCAGTAAATTCCACAGACTGAATGATGTTCAGCTCTAGAAGATCATTTAGTTCATAAAGGGACTCTTACAGCACCTAAACAAAGTTTGCAAGGAGGAAGTTCAAAGGAGTTGTAAAAGCAGATTTAGATACAAGCTAATGTTGTGATAATGTACTTTCACTTATTTCGTGGATTTGTATATTTCCCCCTAACCAGTCGTGCATACTCCCTTTTGTTTTTATAGTGTAGCAAAATATTACACTTATACCCCATTTCATTTTTCCAGATGTCACTGTAAGGCCCCTTATTTCGTTTCATTTTATATACCACTATAAATAATTGGCTTTCCCTCATTTAGGAGTAATAGAGGTTAGGGTATTGTTTTGCTGACGTTCGGAAGATGGGGGGCAGCTGTAAAAGTGTCCTGGGTTAAGTGGGGACTATGAAAAAGGTGGCCTCACGACTCTTTTTCTCCCTCTTGGGATTCCTCCTTGGAATTTGGCAGCTGCAACAGCTGTTTCCCAGGACTATTATTATTATTATTATTATTAGAAACACAACAAGAGGAGTCCACAGCAGACAAGATCACTCTGCTGGCTGTTGAATTGGATCACACGTCGGACCCTTCCCAAGTGTCTAGGACTGTGTGATGTACTGGCGAATAATGCGTGCAGATCCCAGTAAGGTGGCCTTCTGCAGCTGGTAGGTGGTAATTTTGTCAGCGCTAATTGTGTTTAAGTGCAGGCCAAGGGCTTTAGGCATTGAACCCAGTGTGCCAATCACCACTGGGACCACCTTGACTGGCTTGTGCCAGAGTCTTTGCAGTTTGATCTTTAAATCCTCATATCGTGTCAGCTTTTCCAGTTGTTTCTCTTTAATCCTGCTGTCACCTGGGATTGCAACATCAACAATCCATACTTCCTTTTTTAACACGATTTTTAAGATCAGGAGTATTGTGCTCCAAAACTCTGTCTGTCTGAATTTGGAAGTTCCAGGGTAGCTTGAAGTGTTCATTCTTTTTCAGGCTTGTGATCCCACCAGTTTTTTGTCACAGGCAGATGGTTCCAATGAATCACCTGAGCAACAGTGTTATGCCCATGCTTGTAGTCTGTCTGCGCGATCTTCTTGCAGCAACCAAGGATGTGATCTATTGTTTCATCTGCTTCCTTACAGAGTCTACATTTGGGATTTGTTGTCGACTTTTCAATTCTGGCTTTGATGGCCTTTGTTCTAATGGCTTGTTCTTGGACTGCCGGAATCAGGCCCTCCGTCTCCTTTTTCAAAGTTCCATTTCTGAGCCACATCCATATTGTTGTTGTTGTTGTTGTTATTTACTATATTTATATCCCACCTTTCTCTACCCCAGAGGGGACTCAAGGAGGCTTACAGATAGGCAATAAATTAATGCCTTAGCAGCAATATATAGTTAAAATACATTAAAATTAAAAACAAAATTAAGTACATTAAAACATTATAAAACATTACTATCACTATACAACCATCATAATCCAGGTCATTCCGGCAGTTGTTTCACATAATTCCAGGTAATCTATTGCACTATGTTGTCAAAGGCTTTCATGGCCAAAATTACCGGGTTCCTGTAAGTTTTTTGGGCTGCATGGCCATGTTCCAGAAGCATTCTTTCCTCACAACCTCTGAGGATGCCTGCCATAAATGCAGGTGAAACGCCAGGAGAGAATGCTTCTGGAAAATGACCATACAGCCTGAAAAACTTACAGTAACCTATTGCACTATGGTTCTTCTCTGAACTCTTGATCCCAGATCCATCTTTTCCCACTTTTTTTGAATGTCAGGAGGAAGGGGCCGATCTAACATCTCTGGGAAAGGAGTTCCACAGCTGAGGAGCGACCACTGAGAAGGCCCTGCCTCTTGTCCCCACCAGTTGCGCTTGCAAGGAAGGTGGGACTAAGAGCAGGACCTCCCTGGATGATCTTAGCCTCCAAGGTGGATCATAGAGGGAGATAGAAATAAAAATGGCTCCCACCCTCCTCTCCATAAAAAAAAAACTTCTGAAAACACTTCTATGTACCTTAGCGTATGGAGAGGAGGAGGACTAGCACAGTAAGTACTTTATGGCTGCTACAGTCTATTTAGAATTGCAATGGATGCTTGGCACCTTTTGCAGTTTGGTCGTTTTCATTGTTCAGGATACATCTTTTTGTGCAATTACGTTTTATTGGTGTAACTATGTTTTATGTAAGAATCTGTATCTCTCATTATTTTTATTTTAATTCTTTTATTGTAATAAGCCTGTTAATGTTTAATTCCCATCTTTTGATATTGTGCGATTTTAATTATGGAATTGAATGTTTGTCTTTTATATGTATGTAAACCACCCCGAGTCCCTTTGGGGAGACAGGGCATTTTAGAAATAAAGTATTATTATTATTATTATTATTATTATTATTACTACTACTACTACTACTACTACTACCACTACTATATAGCAATGGATCACATAAGCAGGTCCGATATTTCCGTGGCATCCTCTCTTTGGGTTTTTAAAAAAATCACATCAGAAGCAAATTGAGAATTTACTGCAAGTCGCTTCTGGTGTGAGATAATTGGCAGTCTGCAAGGACGTTGCCCAGGAGATGCCCAGATGTGTTACCGTCCTGTGGGAGGCTTCTCTCATGTCCCTGAATGGGAAGCTGAGGCTGACAGATGGGAGCTCACCCCATCTCACGGATTCAAATTGCTGACCTTCAACTCTTCAGGTCAGCAGTTCAGCCGGCACAAGGGTTTAACCCATTGCGTCACTGCGGTTCCTTTTGGGGTGTCCTAACTCTTGAATTCCCACCTACAACTTGATGACCTGCAAACATTAGTGCAGCTTGGTGATTTCATAACATTTCCTTGACTGACTGATATGCTTTGACATGGCATAACTGATACGATTGGCAAGGAACTTCTGTTTTTCTTGAGACAGTTTCAAAACTAATGTTTAATTTACTGGCCAGCATAACTCCTTTCTTTTGTTTTATGAACTTGGGAGTATTGACCAGTTAGTTGTGCCTCTCGAATCATCAGGGAACACGTGAAGTTTAGAAAGGAATAATTTATAACAAAATAACATTTGAGTGGAATTTGCAAATAATTCCCTTCAGCAAAACACACACAGCTTTCGCTTCTCCATCATGACTCTCCATGGTCAGACAGCCACCACTATTGGATTACTTAGAGATTCCTAGACTGGTGTTCTCCTGTGAATAATAAAACCAACAAAAGTCACACATGCAAATGTGGAGAATCAACTATAGAAACATTTCTGTTGTCAATGTTCAAAGGCAGCCGAGAAGAAGACCCAGCACAGAGTCAAGCCTGACCAAGATGATAATTGGATGATTTCTGGATGCTGCAATGGAAAAGTATGAGGAACCGATCATTTTCACCCAAGTGCAAACACAAATGACCAGCCACTGCCAGAAGGGACAGAGAGTTTCATCTATGCTGATGACCGTGCCATTACTGCTCAAGCAGGGAGCTTTGAGATGGTTGAGCAGAAGCTCTCCGAAGCTCTAGGTGCTCTTACTGCCTACTACAGGGAAAACCAGCTGATCCCTAATCCATCTAAAACACAGACATGTGCCTTTCACCTCAAGAACAGACAAGCATCATGAGCTCTGAGGATTACCTTGGAAGGAATCCCACTGGAGCATTGCAGCGCACCCAAATACCTGGGAGTCACCCTGACCTACAAGAAGTACTGCCTGAATATCAAGCAAAAAGTGGGTGCTAGAAACAATATCATACGAAAGCTGACTGGCACAACCTGGGCATCACAAGCAGACACAGTGAAGACATTTGCCCTTCCGCTATGCTACTCTGCTGCTGAGTACGCGTGCCCAGTGTGGAACACATCTCACCACACTAAAACAGTGGATGTCGCTCTTAATGAAACATGCCGCATTATCACGGGGTGTCTGCGCCCTACACCACTGGAGAAATTACACTGCTTAGCTGGTATTGCACCACCTGACATCCGCCGGGAAGTAGCAGCCAATAGTGAAAGGACCAAGGCAGAGACATCTCCAGCTCATCCCCTGTTTGCATATCAGCCAGCACATCAATGACTTAAATCAAGAAATAGTTTTCTAAGATCTATAGAGACACTTGCTAGAACACCCCAGCAAGCGAGAGTCCAAAAGTGGCAGGCTCAAACCCAGAACCTCAACCAATGGCTGATACCAAATGAGAGACTCCCCCCTGGGCACACAGAGGACTGGGCGACTTGGAAGGCGCTGAACAGACTGCGCTCTGGCACCACGAGATGCAGAGCCAACCTCAAGAAATGAGGCTACAAAGTGGAATCCATGACATGCGAGTGTGGAGAAGAGCAAACCACGGACCACCTGCTGCAATGCAACCTGAGCCCTGCCACGTGCACAAGGGAGGACCTTCTTGCGGCAACACCAGAGGCCCTCCAAGTGGCCAGATACTGGTCAAAGGACATTTCATCAACTACCAAGCTTGCAAATTCTGTGTTTTGTTTGTCTGTCTGTTTGTTCGTTAAAAATTCGATGTAACTGTTTGGTCTGCCCCTGACACGATAAATATATAAATACATCCAAATGTCAATTTCTCTGCTTTTCATACACAATGGTGATCTACAGCTTGTGCGAACACACTGCCAACATTGGTACCTGACAAAATGCAAACAAGAAAAAGTTTCTCTCTCTCTCTCCCAACTTTTCTTTTTGGATTTCAAATATTTCCTCAGGTTACTCTGGAATTTTGATAATTCTTAACCTAATAATAAAAGGTAAAGGTTTCCCCTTGACATTAAGTTTAGTCATGTCCAACCCTGGGGATTCGTGCTCATCTCAATTACTAAGCCGAAGAGCTGGCGTTGTCCATAGACACCTTCAAGGTCATGTGGCCGGCATGACTGCATGGAGTGGCATTACCTTCCCGCCAGAGCGGTACCTATTAATCTACTCACATTCGCATGTTTTTGAATGGCTGGTTGGCAGACGCTGGGGAGCTCATTCTGCTCCCTGGATTATAACTGCCAATCTTTTGGTCAGCAAGTTCAGCAGTTCATGGAACATGGCCATATAACCTGGAAAACTCACAGCAACCCAACCTGTACTCTAATTGTTTCTATACATGTGTGTGTGTGTGTATATATAGAGAGAGGGGTGTGTGTCTCAATCTGAGGGTCATGGGGGGGGGGGGCATAGGGGTTGCCAAATACCATAAGAAAACATGGTATTATCTGTTGACTGTGAATGTTCTGTGTAGGAAATTTGGCCCAATTCTCTTGCTAGTGGGGTTCAGAATGCTATTTGATTGTAGGTGAGCTATAAATCCCAGTAACTACAACTCCCAAATGTCAGGGTCTATTTCCCCAAACTCGACTAGTATTCACATTTGGGCATGTTGAGTATTCGTGCCAAGTTTGGTCCAGATCCATCATTGTTTGAGTCCACAATGCTCTCTGGATGTAGGTGAACTACAACTCCAAAACTCAAGGTCAATATCTACCAAATCTTTCCAGTATTTTTTATTGGTCATGGGAGTTTGGTTCAATTCCATTGTTGGTGAAGTTCAGGATGTTCTTTGATTGTAGGTGGACTATAAATCCTAGCAACTACAACTCCCAGCAGCAAAATGACAACATCAACCCCCCTCCCAACCCCACCAGCATTCAAATTTGAATGCTGGTGGGGTTGGGAGGGGGATTGATGTTGTCACTTGGGAGTTGTAGTTGCTAGGATTTATATTTCACCTACCATCACAGAGTATTCTGAACTCCACCAACAATGGGTGTATCAGGTATTTGTGCCAAATTTGGTCCAGTGAATGAAAATACTTGATGCATTATCAGATATTTACATGACGATTCATAACAGCAGCAAAATGACAGTTATGAAGTAGCAACGAAAATAATGTTATGTTTGGGGGTCACCACAACATGAGGAACTGTACTAAGGGGTCGTGGCATTAGGAAGGTTGAGAAACACCGATATAAAGCACACACATTTTCTCCACCCCACCTACAAGCTTTTCCTTGGCAATTAAAGGCGATTAGCTGGCATTCCCTTTAACCGTCAAAGGCACACAGTGGCAGCTCCGTAGCCACAAAAGAGGCCCAGTAAATGAGAAGAACATGTTACTACACTGCATTTTGAGAAAGTTTGGCTCGGAGCTATGCACTGATTAATATCAGATCTCCTCCTTTACTTGCCTCTTGACAATCTTGTCACATCTGGCTGACAAATCCTTACAAGCTTATCCAAACCCAGGCAGCCCCAATCCTGCTCGGGGACTCGCTGGGAGGAAGCGGCAGCACCAGCCGCGCACTGATGTGCCATCAGTGAAACTAATGAAGCTGACTCCGGAACAACAGTAAAAAAGGGAGCATAACATGCCTCCAGGTTTTGCAACACAGCGCAGCAGAGTTAGCTCACCAGAAGAGAAGGCAAACAATCACCTCCCAAGGTTCAAGGAGCCAAGGAGGTGCGGGATCAAGGGGAAAAATGCAAAATTCTTCAGCAGCAAGCTCATCCGAGGCAGCCCTGCAATAGACACACTTCCTCCAAAACATGGGTGCAATTTTGAGAAAGAAAGAAACCCTTTTTCCAGTGCTTTATCTATTTTGATTGCTGCTATTCCATTTGGATATTCTCAGCCCAAAACATTGCATTTCCTTCCTTATCACGAGGAACAATTACATTGCTAAGAGACTGTTTAGAATGGTATATATTTTTGCAAAACCACAAAAGCGTCATTTTTCTCTCCACAGTATAATAAATAATAATAATAAAACTTTATTTATATCCTGCCACCATCTCCCAAAAGGGACTTGGGGTAGCTTACAAAAGCACATAATAGTACAGTAAAATACACTATTTTACTGGGTTGTTGTAGGTTTTTTCGGGCTATATGGCCATGTTCTAGAGGCATTCTCTCCTGACGTTTCGCCTACATCTATGGCAAGCATCCTCAGAGGTTGTTGTTGTTCATTCGTTCAGTCGTCTCCGACTCTTCGTGACCTCATGGACCAGCCCACGCCAGAGCTCCCTGTCGGCCGTCACCACCCCCAGCTCCTTCAAGGTCAGTCCAGTCACTTCAAGGATGCCATCCATCCATCTTGCCCTTGGTCGGCCCCTCTTCCTTTTGCCTTCCCCTTTCCCCAGCATCATTGTCTTCTCTAGGCTTTCCTGTCTCCTCATGATGTGGCCAAAGGACTTCAACTCTGTCTCTAGTCTCCTTCCCTCCAGTGAGCAGCCGGGCTTTCTTTCCTGGAGGATGGACTGGTTGGATCTTCTCGCAGTCCAAGGCACTCTCAGAACTTTCCTCCAACACCACAGCTCAAAAGCATCGATCTTCCTTCGCTCAGCCTTCCCTAAGGTCCAGCTCTCACATCCGTAGGTGACTCCAGGGAATACCATGGCTTTGACTAGGTGGATCTTGGTTGCCAGTCTGATGTCTCTACTCTTTACTATTTTATCGAGACTATTTAGAATGGTATATATTTTTGCAAAAAAACAAAAGCGCCATTTTCCTCTCCACAGCATAATAATAAATAATAATAAAACTTTATTTATATCCTGCCGCCATCTCCCAAAAGGGACTCGGGGTAGCTTACAAAAGCACGTAATAGTACAGTAAAATACACTATTTTACTGGGTTGTTGTAGGTTTTTTCGAGCTATATGGCCATGTTCTAGAGGCATTCTCTCCTGACGTTTTGCCTGCATCTATGGCAAGCATCCTCAGGGGTAGTGAGGTCATTATTGCCTATCTGTAAGCCTCCTTGAGTCACCTCTGGGGTAGAGAAAGGCGGCATATAAATATAGTAAATAACAACAACAACAACAACAGTAATCATAGTGGTCAATTGCAGCATTTATACTTGCCTCAAACAGACAAGAGTTCTTTCTCCCACCCTGGGCATTATTCCACAGATATGTAAACCCCACTTGCCTAGTTTCCAACAGACCTCACAACCTCTGAGGATGCTTGCTATAGATGTGGTTGAAACGTCAGGAGAGAATGCTTCCGGAACATGGCCATATAGCCCAGAAAACTTACAACAACCCAGTGATTCCAGCCATGAAAGCCTCCTAAAATACACTATTTTACTATTTTCTAGCTGTCCCCTGCTATGCGTTGCTGTGGCCCAGTTTGTGTATATGTGTTTTGTGTGTATATATATTTGGGTATATGTGTGTTTGCACATGCATTGTAATGTAATTTTTGGTTTTTTGGCTTTTTAAGTTTCTTCTCCTGTGTTTTTCAGTGTTTTTATGAGTGATGGTCACTTGTTGGCCTGAGAGGTGTCTTGTGTCCACATTTGTTGTCAATTTGTCCAGTGGTTTTTGAGTTATGTTAATCCCACAGACAAACATTACATTTTTATTTATATAGATTTATTTACTTACGACATTTATATCTCACCCTTCTCACCGCAAAGGGTACTCAGGGCGGCTTAGATAAGTAGCATTTTTTCATGCCCAAACAACAATTAAAAGTAATTAAACAACAATTTAAAACAACATTAAAACGACATATGTAAACATTAGAGAACTATTGTGCATATATACAAAACCAGATAATCATATTCATCAATCCAATGCCAACTGGATTATATAACATAATAATATAGTAATAAAATAATAATATAGAAATATAATAATAAAAATAATAATAGTAATATAATACCGACTGTTGGGAAGTGTGGAGGTCCAAAACACCATAGAAGTCGATCATCACAAAACAACACCCTAAACACAGGGACCAATGCATTATACAGGGTTAGTCAAAATGCATAGGCCAATAAGCCATTCAATTGAATGGCTTATTGGCCTATAAAGTTTGACTAACCCTGCATATTAATATAATGCATTATATATTAATATATTATTAGTATATATTATTATTACTATTATATATTATATTATTATATATTATTAATAATATATGATTAGTATACATATTTCTAATGTAAAAAAAACTAAAGAGAAAACATGAATACATTCAAAAAAAGGTTTTTCCAATCAGCCAAGCAATCTGTCGACGCCACATATTGATTTATTTTTCAGTGAAATAAACTAGATTTTGAAAATGAAAGGATCTGTGAACTGAACAGTCGAGTAATTAACTCTTTCTGAAGGGATGCCAACAAAGTTAATACAGAAATGACAGTTTGGGAGTGTGGTTTTGGTGGAATGAAGCTATGAAGGCAGCCAATTCAAAGGCAGGTATCTGTTTCTAATGGCTTAGTAACTGTTTTTCTGGGTTTTTTTTTTACTGCAATTTAGAAGTACCTGTAACAAAAGTATCACTCCAAGGCAAGGAATCTCCAAAATGTGGGTGCAGGACATATAATGAAGAGCTAGCAAACTGATGGATGGGAACGTAGTGAACTGGGAGGAAGATCCCATTGAACCAACTCCCCAGAAGCATCTTTCTGCAAACGTACGAGAGTGGGTCAAAAAGTTTTGCCTCCTGTGCCATAAAAATGTTATGAATGAACCTATAACAGTAGAAGTTGTTCCAGATCATAGCCTGAACTGTCCTCTATGCAAAACTACTATTCAACATAGTCACCATCCATTTGTTGACATATAATACAGGACATATAATACAGGACATACAATGAAGAGCGAGCAAACTGATGGATGGGAACGCAGTGAAATGGGAGGAAGACCTCACTCAACCAACTCCCCAAAAGTATATTTTTGCAAACATATGAGGGTGGGTCAAAAAGTTTTGCCTCTTGTGTCATAAAAACGTTATGAACATATAACAGAAGAAGTTGCTCCAGATTGTAGCCTGAACTGTCCTCTTCGCAAAACTATGGTTCAACATAGTCACCCTAAATTTGTACACATTTGCACCATTGGTTAACCCGGGCATCCAAACTATTTTGGAAAAATTCAGTGTTTTGCTTCAGTAATCCATTATTTTAAAGCTGTTTGAATGTCATTCAAGTCACTGAATCTGAAACCAAGTAGGTTGCCTTTCAGAGATCCAAATAGGTAAAAGTCAGAAGGGGCTAAAACATAAAGATTCTGCAAGTGGGTTGTTGTGAGTTTTCTGGGCTGTATGGCCATGTTCCAGAAGCATTCTCTCCTGACATTTTGCCTGCATCTATGGCAGGCAACCTCAGAGGTTGTGAGGTGATCTCACAACCTCTGAGGATGCCTGCCATAGATGCAGGCAAAATGTCAGGAGAGAATGCTTCTGGAACATAGCCATACAGTCTGGAAAACTCACAACAACTCAGTGATTCTGGCCATGAAAGACTTCAACAATACATTCTGCAAGCGATTACGGATTTCCTTAGGTGTACATTATTTATTTATTTACTTATTTATTTACTATATTTATATACCACCCTTCTCAGCCCAAGGCGGTTTACAGAGGCAACAATTCAATGCCCAACAACACCATAAAAACATTTTAAACATTAACCTTCTTTTGCCAGAAATTCAATGACGACTCTTTCTTTTAGCTTCCGATTCATGTTTCTAATCACTCAATGAGAACAAGAAAAGACTCTATCAGTAGAGTAGGGGGTTCCCTGTATCATATCATGATTGATAGCCCAGTAGCTGTGAAAGAAAGAAAAGTTAGAGCGACGGAGGCATTACTTTTTGATCCACCCCGGCACAAATGCCTCGATCTCTTGTGACTTTGTGTGACACAATAACAATAATTTATTGACCTCACAACCTCTGAGGATGCCTGCCAGAGATGCAGGCGAAATGTCAGGACAGAATGCTTCCAGAACATGGCCATACAGCCCAAAAAACTTACAGCAACCCGGTGATTCTGGCCATGAAAACCTTTGACAAAAAGTTTACCTGGAATTATAGTGCAATGACTACCAGAATGACCTGGATTATGATTGTGGATTGCATTATTTTATAGTGGAATTAATGATTTATAATGTTTCAATGTACTTAATTTTAATTTTAATGTATTTTAACTGTATATTGCTGCCAAGGTATTAAATTATTGCCTATCTGTAAGCCGCCTTAAGTCCCCTCTGGGGTAGAGAAAGGCGGCATATAAATAATAATAATAATAATAATAATAATAATAATAATAATAATAATAATCAAAGTGGCCAATTGCAGCATTCATACTTGCCACAAACAGACAAGAGTTCTTTCTCCCATCCTGGGAGATATATAAACCCCACTTGCCTAGTTTCCAACAGACCTCACAACCTCTGAGGATGCCTTCCATAGATGTGGGCGAAACGTCAGGAGAGAATGCTTGGCCCCATGTAAGCTACTCCGAGTCCCCGTTGGGGGAGATGGTGGCAGGGTATAAATAAAGATGATGATGATGATTATTATTATTAGAATCATAGAATCATAGAATCAAAGAGTTGGAAGAGACCCCATAGGCCATCCAGTCCAACCCCATTCTGCCAAGAAGCAGGAATGTTGCATTCAAATCACCCCTGACAGATGGCCATCCAGCCTCTGTTTAAAAGCTTCCAAGGAAGGAGCCTCCACCACACTTCGAGGCAGAGAGTTCCACTGCTGAACCCAGTCAGGAAGTTCTTCCTCATGTTCAGATGGAATCTCCTCTCTTGTAGTTTGAAGCCATTGTTCCGCGTCCTAGTCTCCAAGGAAGCAGAAAACAAGCTTGCTCCCTCCTCCTCCCTGTGGCTTCCTCTCACATATTTATACATGGCTATCCTATATCCTCTCAACCTCTGAGGATGTCTTCCATAGATGTGGGCGAAATGTCAGGAGGGAATGCTTGGCCCCATGTAAACTGCTCCAAGTCCCCGTTGGGGGAGATGGTGGCGGGGTATAAATAATAATAATAATAATAATAATAATAATAATAATAATATTTTTATGGAACATGTCCATACAGCCCAGAAAACACACAACAATCCAATAATTTATTTACTTAAGAGCACTTGCTGGAGTTGCAAAAAAAAAAAAGAAGAAGCATGAATTGGATAGCTATGAAAGTCCATCCAGAAGCAGGACAAATTCAACTCTAATAATAATTATGGAACATGGCCATGCAGTCCAGAAAACACACAACATCCCAATAATTTATTTACTTAAGAGCACTTGCTGGAGTTGCAAAAAAGAAGAAGAAGCATGCATTGGATAGCTATGAAAGTCCATCCAGAAGCAGGACAAATTCAACTCACTGTCAACTAAGCCTTTTGCGACTTGCAGATGCTCCCACCTGGAGCCAGGAAAAGACTCATATCACAAAGGATTGCTCAAAAACCCACACCGAGAAGGCACCGCCACACTTTGAGGAGCCTTCTTCTTCGTTTAGTCCCTTTTCCTTGGAAGCCAGTCTGGGAATAAGGAAGCTTCCCAAGCTTCCAAACTGGGAAATAATTCGTAGGATTGCACTCCAAGCGCCTTGGAAGGGATCTGCTTGAAACCCGACAATTCAGGAAACAATCCCAATCAGTCTAGGGAAAGGAAAGGAATAGAAAGGGAACCAAATCCAAGCCAAAGTGCAGAACTTTTCCTTACCTCCGACATGTCTTCTTAGAGAGCATGTGTCTGGAAAGAGAGAGAGAGAGAGAGAGAGAGAGAGAGAGAGAGAGAGAGGAGGCACCCGCTTCCCATCCCCTCCTCCTCCTCCTCCTCCTCCTCCTTTGTACAGCTGTGAGTTGTACAAAGCAGCACCGGGACGCATTCCTGTCTCTACAAGCAGGGAAGGGCCGGCGCATCCCCACGCGCCTCCTGCTCCGGCTTAACCCGCATCAGGAGCGCCTCTCTGCCCAGACTCCCATCCAAGCAGGGTTTGGGTGCGTCCTGGGCAGAGAAAGGGGGCCAAGGGTCGGAGCCCACCCCCTCTCCCCTCAAGGCAACTCCCTCAAAGCTCCTCCCTTCCAGTCCTTGGCATGGATGGGGGTCACAGGAGGCAGGATTCTTCCTCAACCACAAGACACTCAGGAATGGCAAGGGATCCCCCAAGGGAAGTGATGCTCCCCGTGCTCCATTCTGCCTTGGTTAGACCACACCTGGAATATTGTGTCCAATTCTGGGCACCACAATTGAAGAGAGATATTGACAAGCTGGAATGTGTCCAGAGGAGGGCGACTAAAATGATCAAGGGTCTGGAGAACAAGCCCTATGAGGAGTGGCTTAAAGAGCTGGGCAAGTCATGCTACCCCTCTATTCCACCTTGGTTAGACCACACCTGGAATATTGTGTCCAATTCTGGGCACCACAATTCAAGAGAGATATTGACAAGCTGGAATGTGTCCAGAGGAGGGCGACTAAAATTATCATGGGTCTGGAGAACAAGCCCTATGAGGAGTGGCTTAAAGAGCTGGGCAAGTCATGCTACCCCTCTATTCCACCTTGGTTAGACCACACCTGGAATATTGTGTCCAATTCTGGGCACCACAATTGAAGGGAGATATTGACAAGCTGGAATGTGTTCAGAGGAGGGCGACTCAAATTATCATGGGTCTGGAGAAGAAGTCCTATGAGGAGCGGCTCAAGGAGCTGGGCATGTTTAGCCTGAAGAAGAGAAGGCTGAGAGGAGACATGATAAGGGCCACGTATAAATATATGAGAGGACGTCATAGGGAGGAGGGAGCAGAACAAGGGTCCGGAGAACAAGTCCTATGAGGAGCGGCTTAAAGAGCTGGGCATGTTTAGCCTGAAGAAGAGAAGGCTGAGAGGAGACATGATAAGGGCCACGTATAAATATATGAGAGGACGTCATAGGGAGGAGGGAGCAGATCAAGGGTCTGGAGAACAAGCCCTATGAGGAAGGTGTTAATCTGTGCCTGGTTTTTTCCTCTCTGTTGTTTAGGAAGAGACCATGAAAATGAACAAAATCTGGCTACCAGTATTAAAAAACTCTAAAATTATAACAGCTAAACAACAGAGAGGAAAAAACCAGGCACAGATTAACACCTCCCAGCAACAGATTTTCCCAGGCTCAGGCAGGCCTTCAAATGCTAATGAAGGTGATCAGCTAAACATTCACACCTAACTGCAGCAGGGAAGAGCTCCTTGCCCCACCCCAGCCATTCCACAGATATATAAACCTATTTTTCCTACTTCCAACAGACCTCACAACCTCTGAGGATTCTTGCCATAGATGCAGGCAAAACGTCAGGAGAAATGCCTCTAGAACATGGCTCTATAGCCCGAAAAAACCCACAAGAACCTAGTGATTCCAGCCATGAAAGCCTTCAACAATACATTATCCAATTGAATATTATTGATGATTTAAACTGGGAACGAGGTAGAAAGCCTTCTCTGCTGTGGTTCCCTGACTTTGGAACTCACTACCTGGTGAGATTAGGCAAGCCCCCACCTTAGCAGCCTTCAAGAAAAATGTGAAAATTTGGCTCTTCCGATGTGCCTTTGGAGAGTGACCATTTATCCCATTTCTGTTTGCCCCATCTATAGTGTTGCCCCTATGATGCACTTTCCCCCGTCCTATACTGAAAGCCTACCCCACTGTTTATTCTTTTTGGGCTCCCCACAATCACGAATCTCAATTTCCTGTAGGTTGAAGCCATTGTGTTTGGCTTTTAAACACAGATACTCAATATGCGCAAATGTGAACACTGGTGGAGTTTGGGGAAAATAGACTTGACATTTGGGAGTTGTAGTTGCTGGGATTTGTAGTTCACCTACAATCAAAGAGCATTCCGAACCCCACTTTTATGAAGCATAACGTAAATATCTGATGTATTTTAATTCACTGGACCAAATTTGGATGTATTTTAATTCACTGGACCAAATTTGGCACAAATACCTGATACGCCCAAATTTGAATACTGGTCAGATTGGGAGGGATTGATTTTGTCATTTGGGAGTTGTAGTTGCTGGGATTTATAGTTCACTTACAATCAAAGATTATTCTGAACTCCACTAGTGATGGAACTGAACCAAACTTGGCTCACTGAACTCCCATGACCCATAGAAAATACTGGAAGGGTTTGGAGGGCATTGAACTTGAACTTTTGGAGTTGTAGTTCACCTATATCCAGAGAGCCCTGTGGACTCAAACAGTGATGGATCTGGACCAAATTGGCACAAATTCTCAATAGCCCAAATATGAACACAGATGGAGTTTGGGAAAATAGACCTTGATATTTTGGAGTTGTAGTTGCTAGGATTTATAGTTCACCTACAATCAAGGAGTATTCTGAACTCCATTAGTGATGGAACTGAACCAAACTTGGTTCAGAGAACTCCCATGACCCACAGAAAATACAGGAAAGGTTTGGTGGGTATTGACCTTGAGTTTTGGAGTTGTAGTTCACCTACATTCAGAGAGCATTATGGACTCAAACAATGATGGATCTGGACCAAACTTGGCACAAATGCTCAATATGCCCAAATGTGAATACTGGTGGAGTTTGGGGAAAATAGACTTTGACATTTTGGAGTTGTAGTTGCTGGGATTTATAGTTCACCTACAATCAAAGAGTATTCTGAACTCCACTAGTGATGGAACTGAACCAAACTTGGCTCACTGAACTCCAATGACTCATAGAAAATACTGGAAGGGTTTGGTAGGCACTGACCTTGAGTTTTGGAGTTGTAGTTCACCTACATCCAGAGAGCACTGTGGACTCAAACAGTGATGGATCTGGACCAAACTTGGCACAAATACTCAATAGTCCAAATATGAACCCTGATGGAGTTTGGGGGAAATAGACCTTGACATTTGGGAGTTGTAGTTGCTGGGATTTATAGTTCACCTACAATCAAAGAGCATTCTGAACTCCACTAGTGATGGAACTGAACCAAACTTGGCACGCAGAACTCCCATGACCCACAGAAAATACGGGAACGGTTTGGTGGGCATTGACCTTGAATTTTGGAGTTGTAGTTCACCTATATCCAGAGAGCACTGTGGACTCAAACAGTGATGGATCTGGACCAAACTTGGCACGAATGCTCAATATGCCCAAATGTGAATACTGGTGGAGTTTGGGGAAAATAGACCTTGACATTTTGGAGTTGTAGTTGCTGGGATTTATAGTTCACCTACAATCAAAGAGCATTCCGAACCCCACCAACGATAGAATTGGGGCAAACTTCCCACACAGAATCCCTATGACCAACAGATAATACTGTTTTCTGATGGTCTTTGGCAACCCCTTTGACACCCCCTGCAACTCCCCAAGGGGTCCCGACCCCCAGGTTGAGAAATGCAGTTTTAAATCTAACCTATGCATAAACAAACCTACTAAAGTCTATACCACATGTATGGATGAACGAATGGGAGATATAAGCAGTGTTCTGCAAATTCTGCTTGTTTACACAAAGCCTGTTACTGCTGGATGAAGCTTCTGTGTTTAGTGGGACAGGTAGGAGATGTCTGCACACCTTTCATTTTGGTGTGGGTTTCAGGTAAATAAGCTACAACACAGCTACTTGAGGAAAATGTTATTATTTGGCTCTGCTTTAGTATAATTAGCAAGTACTATATCGAGTGGAGCTGCTGGCAGGGGAATATGCATATAAAGGTAGCTTTACGTATCAATTAAAATGTTACATCATGACTAGCCAGTCACAATTAGAAAAAATGCTGGATGACATCAGTGGCAAATCAGCAGAGTTCCACATTCAAAGAGGTGTTTATCACGGCGTTCCCCCCTCCGCTCCGGTGTAGTAAATTGCACCTAGGTCTATCAAATTAGCTGGTGGCCCCTGCGTTGGGTATCGCAGCCTATCTACTCAGCTAGTTTTGAAAACTCAGTGAGGCTACTAAATAACAGTAATTTCAGAGGGGAAAAGGAGACATCAGTAAGAGAAGAAAGAGGAGGAGATCCCACTCCCCTCAAGAGAATTCAAGATTGCCCACACCACCAGTTGAGGTAGCTGCTCCAAGGATAGATGGCAGGTCAGCAATGGCTGCGATGTATTCAAAGATGGTGTTCTGTCGTGTGCTGGGCCTGTAACAGCTGTACTTTTCTATAGGACATATACTTTAAGCCCAGTGAGAAGCCAGGGTGCCTCAAAGAGAGGTTCTCAGGGATTTTTCTGAAGTAATGGTCTTTAGGGTCTTTAATGATACAACAAAGTCTTTATTATGGAACAAACAACAAATCTTCAATGGTTCAAACAACACTTCAAGGCTTTCCTTGTCTAGTCCTCAATGGACTGGTACCTGACTTTGATTAACTGTACTTTCTCTGTAAGAAAAAAACCCTATTTAACCTCTCCCAGGCTGTTTACTATCTATTCCTCATTGTTGCAATCCAGAGCAGGGAACGAGGCCCTAAGATAACTATCCACCACACTTGGCTGTGAAAAACAATCCTTTTTTATTGAAGAAAAATGGTTACAAAATAAAGGAAAAATGCAAGTCAAAAGCCACAGCAAAATCAGCAAACATGAATTTAAATGGACAAAGCAAAACCAAAAGCCTCACTGGGAAAATACTGGAATCTGTTAGCAATCCACTAACCGTACCTGATATCCTAGAAATCTTCCCAAACTATGGCCAGGGAACCGGGAGAACTGCCAAGGTCTTCATCAATTCTGAAACGATGCCTGAACTGAGACAATCAGCTCGGCGTATTACAATTTAAACTCAAGAATTGGTTCCGTGAACCGCCCTTCTGTTTTGAAGCCAATGTTTTTAATTCTTGAATTCGGGAGGATCGACGCAAACTGAGTGTTTTACTTCTCTCTTCCCAAATTTGGCCCCTTCTGTTGTCATTACAGTTAACAGGTGCAGAAGGGAGGGAAAGTTCAAGGTCTCCCTCTGCAACATTCTCATGAACACTGGTACTTTCATTTTCCAAATCTACAGAAGTTCCTTCCTCACTAATTTCAGGAACATTGGCATTTTCCAAACCTACAGCAGTTTCTTCCTCACTAATTTCAGGAGCATTGGCATCAAAAGGTACATTTCCACTAGCATCAGTAAATATACTTTCATTAGCATCAGGAGGAACAAACAGAGAATCAGGTTCAAGTTCAAACTCAGGCTGAACCCCAACACTCATCGGCAGGGGCGGCTCATCCATTACACAAAGTAAGCGGTCGCAGTACACTTTTTTGGCCAGGGGCGCAGAGGTGCCTCTGTAAATGCCCTCGACCACCACTTGAGGAGCACCCCCTTGGCTCACAACAGCCCTAGCAGTCCGGGGGAAGCCTCAGCAACCTATTACGCAAAGTAAGCATTTGCAGTAGAGTTGATTGTGCCCAGGGGCACTCTTGAGGCGCTCTTGGGGAAAAATAGACCTTGACATATGCGAGTTGTAGTTACTGGGATGTATAGTTCACCTACAATCAAAGAGCATTCTGAACTCCACCAATGATGGAATTGAACCAAATATGGCACACAGTACTCCCACGATGAACAGAAAATATATATCAATAATTGGGGGAGGCGCCAAAATACTGTTTGCTTACCATTGAAAATTACCTAGGACCACCTCTGCTCATCGGTGTGGGTCCTACTACCAATTCCAAATGCGTCTGGGTATCGAGTAGACCTACCAACCAAGGCTTGTAGATATTTCAGCTGGAGTTCCGTGGATCTGTAATGCTGTCCTCCCTCTGAGAATTCTTTGAAAACTTCAGGGCTGTTTTCCCTCTGATTGCTGTGAGGCTGGGAGGCTGTGAGCTCTCAGCCAGAGCCTTGGGACCTTTCCCCTGGAATTTCTGTTTCTGTTTCCCCAGATGTTCTTGCGAAAAGAAGCTTTTCTACGGGACGAGCTGGTCTACGTCCTATAGTTTAGCTTCCTTATGTGAGACCGCCCCAAAAATGGCTCCTTTACCTCCCAGAGCCCTGAACAAGGGGCGGAACCAAAGTTTAATTATGATGGATAGGAGGCCTGCCCTATCACTGCAAACAGATAACAGAAAGAAAATAAAGTTGGAGCTCCTGGTACAGCCGTGCCAGCACAGATGGAGATGTGTGCAAACATCCCTCCACATTGGCACCGTTAACTTTTGGAGATGTTATTATTCATAGAATTGATTACAAATATTCTCTCTCAAAATCTCTAAGCCATTGGTTCTCTACCTTCCTAATGCCCTGACCCCTTAATACAGTTCCTCGTGTTGTGGTGACCCCCAACCATAAAATTGCACCTAGAACATTGTGTCCAATTCTGGGCACCACAATTGAAGAGAGATATTGACAAGCTGGAATGTGCGACTAAAATGATCAAGGGTCTGGAGAACAAGCCCTATGAGGAGCGGCTTAAAGAGCTGGGCATGTTTTAGCCTGAAGAAGAGAAGGCTGACAGGAGACATGATGAGGGCCATGTATAGATATGTGAGAGGAAGTCATAGGGAGGAGGGAGCAAGCTTGTTTTCTGCCGCCCTGGAGACTAGGATGCAGACCAATGGCTTCAAACTACAAGAAAGGAGATTCCATCTGAACATTAGGAAGAACTTTCTGACTGTGAGAGCTGTTCAACAGTGGAACTCTCTGCCTCTGAGTGTGGTGGAGGCTCCTTCTTTGGAATCTTTTAAACAGAGGCTGGATGGCCATCTGTTGGGGGTGCTTTGAATGCAATTTTCCTGCCTCTTGACAGGGGGTTGGACTGGATGGCCAATGAGGTCTCTTCCAACTCAGTGATTCAATGATTCTATGATTCTATTATTTTCATTGCTACTTAATAACTGTCATTTTGCAACTGTTATGAATCATAATGTCAATATCTGATATGCAGGAGGATGTATTTTCATTCACTAGACCAAATTTGGCAAAAATACCCAATACACTCAAATTTGAATACTTGTGAGATTGGAGGGGGATTGATTGTGTTATTTGGGAGTTGTAGTTGCTGGGATTTGTAGTTCACCTACAATCAAAGAGCATTCTGAACCCCACCAACGATATAATTGGGCTAAACCTGACACACTGAACTCCCATGACCCACAGAAAATACTAGAAGGGTTTGGTAGGCATTGACCTTGAGTTTGGGATTTGTAGTTCACCTACATCCAGAGGGCACTGTGGACTCAAACAATGATTGATCTGGACCAAATTTGGCATAGATACTCAAAATGCCCAAATGTGAACACTGGTGGAGTTTGGGAAAATTAGACATTGACATTTGGGATTTATAGTTGCTGGGATGAATAGTTCACCTACAATCAAAGAGCATTCTGAGCTCCACTAACTATAGAATTTGGCCAAATTTCCCACACAGAATACTGTATTTTCTGATGGTCTTTGGTGACCCCTCTGACATTCACCTTGCAACCTAATAGATTTTTGTCTGGAATTCCACTTTTTTTTAGTGTTGTTTGGATTTTAGAGCACCTGATGAACCAACCTGGACACAGCATATTATTTGAGAACACAGAAATACTGGATCACTCTCACAACCACCATGTCACACTATGCAGAGAAGCCACTGAAATCCACAAACATGTGGACAACGTCAACAGAAAAGAGGAAACCATGAAAATGAACAAAATAGGGCTAACAGTATTTTAAAAAAACCTCTAAAATCTGGACAGTTAATAAAGAGGAACACTTTTAAGACAGGGGAATTCCAGACAGGAAACAATCAGGGCCAGCTAAAATCTCCCAACAAAGGATTCCCCCAGGAAGGAATCAGCCAGGCTTTGAAGCTGAAGGGGCATTCAATATTAAATCAAGGTGATTAATTGCAGAATTCACACTTGTCTCAAACAAACAAGAGTTTTTTTTTTCTTCCACCCTCCCTTATTTTTCTTCCAAACCTCCCTTATTTAGTTTCCAACAGACCTCACACCTTCTGAGGATGCCTGCCATAGATGTGGGGTGAAACGTCAGGAGAGAATGCTTCTGGAACATAGCCATACAGCCCAGAAAACCCACAGCAATCCACTCTCCAAATGTATTGGATGATGACTCCCACCATGCTTTTCTATCATACTTCAGCACATCTGGAGGGTTCTTAGATCAGCCAAAGGATCACACAGAAAGACTGAGGCTTCTTAATACCTGGAGACCTGAAGTAAGGATCTGAAACATAAGAGACAAAGAGATGTCCAATGTTATCTGTTGACTGCAGAAGGCTGTTGGGTTGGGTCCATGAATCCTACCACTTTAAAAAATGCACGAAAAGTGTCTGGAAATTCCACCTGGATGCTATCAATCTTGTCCAAGTAAACAAGGCTGACGTTGGTGCTAGCCTGCTCGCTGGTACAGGTTAGGAAGGGTCACAGAGGCAAAAAACCAATGACCCAACTTGCCTCTCGATACACAAGTTCTGGAATCTATCACACAAGAACAGGCACACAGTGTGGACCTTTACATCTCTCTGTCCCTGAGTGACAAAGGTTGTGTGCAACAGCAGGCACGGGTAACTAAAACTCTACAGAAAGCTACACACATACACAAACCCCCAATTTCAAAACAAACACAGATCTCCAAAGAAAAGTGATGATTAAAGCAGTCCAACCACACAATGCAACAAAAGAGCAATGCATTTTAGGGCATTTTATGGGAAAACTGTCCAAAAGAGTCCTAAACATAGACCAGTGTTTCTCAACCTGGGGGTCGGGACCCCTGTGGGGGTCGCAAGGGGGTGTCAGAGAGGTTGCCAAAGATCATCATAACTCCAACTCCAAAATCCAAGTTCAATGCACACCAAACCCTTCCAGTATTTTCTCTTGGTCATGGGAGTTCTGTGTTCCAAGTTTGGTTCAGTTCCATCACTGGTAGAGTTCAGAATGCTCTTTTATTGTAGGTGGACTATAAATCCCAGCAACTACAACTCCCAAATGACAAAATCAATCCCTCCCAACCCTACCAGTATTCAAATTTAGGCGTATCAGGTATTTGTGCCAAATTTGGTCCAGTGAATGAAAATACGTCCTGCATATCAGATATTTACATTACGATTCATAACAGTGGGGTTCAGAATGCTCGTTGATTGTAGGTAAACTATAAATCCCAGTATTGCTACAACTCCCAAATGTCAAGGTCTATTTTCCCCAAACTCCACCAGTGTTCACATTTGGGCATATTGAGTATTTGTGCCAAGTTTGGTCCGGATCCATCATTGTTTGAGCCCACAGTTCTCTCTGGATGTAAGTGAACTACAACTCCAAAACTCAAGGTCGATGCCAACCAAACCCTTCCATTATTTTCTATCGTTCATGGGAGTTCTGTGTTCCAAGTTTGGTTCAATTCCATTGTTGGTGGTGTTCTGAATTCTCTTTGATTGTAGGTTAACTATAAATCCCAGCAACTACAACTTCCAAATGACATCATCAATCCTCCCCAAACCCCACCAGTATTCAAATTTGGGCATATGGAATGTTTGTGCCAAATTTGGTCCAGTGAATAAAAATACATCCTGCATATCAGATATTTACATTACAAGTCATAACTGTAGCAAAATTACAGTTATGAAGTAACAATGAAAATAATGTTATGGTTGGGGGTCACCACAACACGAGGAACTGTATTAAGGGGTTGTGGCATTAAGAAGGTTGAGAAACACTGACATACGCAAATACAGGAAGATGGAGTAGGGCTACACTTCCTGGCAAAACTCAGAACGTTTTGAGTCTATAGCCTTCAGCATCCCTAAACAACGTGGCCAATGGTGAGCTATTTAAGATGAGGTCCCAGCCCACCAGACTAGTTGCCTTCTTGCCTCACCATTTCCCTGATGTGAAGGCTGTTTTGTGTCCCAGGATATTTTCTGGTCTCCACCCTGCGCTCCTGAGCATAGATTTCTGTAAGAAGGCTGCTCCTCCCAGAAACATCTATAACACGGTCAGATACATGGTCAGACACCTGGGAGAGGCTGTGCAGTTCCTACGAGGTCTGGCAGAAATGCCAGCTATAAGCACAAACATGCCTCGACTGCCCACACTATACATTTATCTATTTTGTGTCAAAAGCATTGCATGAATAAATAAGTATAAAACTGATAAAACAGAGGAAGCAGAAGTGGCTAAATAATTTTCGACCAAAACGAGCAACAGCAACTGCATTGTCTGTAGCTTTCAACAGTTCTTCCTCTGTGCATGAGGCAGGGCGTTGTGGGCAAGCATACAGATGCTGAATTCTTTGTCCTGCTCCACAGTCACACAAGGTGGAGGATTCATCTAGGTCAGTGTTTCTCAATCTGGGAGTCGGGACCTCTGGAGGTGTCATGAGTGGGTGTCAGAGGGGTCGCCAAAGACCATCAGAAAACATAGTATTTTCGATTGGTCATGGGGTTCTGTGTGGGAAGTTTGGCCCAGTTCTATCGTTGGTGAGGTTCAGAATGCTCTTTGATTGTAGATGAACTATACATCCCAGCAACCACAACTCCCAAATGTCAAGGTCTATTTTCCCCAAACTTCACCAGTGTTCACATCTAGGCATATTGAGCATTCGTGCCAAGTTTGGTCCAGATCCATCATTGTTTGAGTCCCCAGTGCTCTCTGGATGTAGGTGAACTACAACTCCAAAACACAAGATCAATGCCCACCAAACCCTTCCAGTATTTTCTGTTGGTCTTGGGAATTCTGTGTGCCAAGTTTGGTTCAATTCCTTCGTTGGTGGAGTTCACAATGCTCTTTGATTGTAGGTTAACTATAGATCCCAGTAACTACAACTCCAAAATGTCAATGTCTATTTCTTCCAAACTCCATCTGTGTTCATATTTGGGCATATGGAATATTCATACCAAGTTTGGTCCAGATCCTTCATTGTTTGACTCCACAGTGCTCTCTGGATGTAGATGAACTACAACTCCCAAACTTAAGGTCAAAGCCCACCAAACCCTTCCAGTATCTTCTGTTGGTCATGAGAGTTCTGTGTGTCAAATTTGGTTCAATTCCATAACTGGTGAAGTTCAGAATGCTCTTTGATTGTAGGTGAACTATAAATCCCAGTAACTACAACTCCCAAATGACAAAATCAATTTCCCCCAACACCACCAGTTTTAAAATTTAGGCGTATTGGGTATTTGTGCCAAATTTGGTCCAGTGAATGATAATACATCCTGCATATCAGATATTTACATTATGATTCGTAACAGCAGCAAAACTATAATTATGAAGTAGTTATGGTTGGGGGTCACCACAACATGAGGAACTGCATTAAGGGGTCGCGGCATTAGGAAGGTCGAGAACCACTGCCATAAGCCAACTTGCAAGAGACAAAATGCAGCGTCGATTCTTGTGTGCTGGCAAACATTGCAGTTCCAAGTGATTTTTTTAAAAAAATGATGGTATCAATCTGGGTGGGGACGGGGCACGTTTGGGCAAGGTGTGCACAAGTCACACAGGCTTCCTTTCCAGCTCATCACAAGGTATCATTAGTCTGCCCAACTGTGCTGTTTTGTCTTGACAAAATGCTTGCTGTTGTCAAGGGCAGCTGGCTTCCCAATGCCTCCTCCGTCTCTCGCCCAAGTCATTGGACCTACTCGTTCCAGGTGGCAGGCCTCTGAGCCCTGGGCTTCCCAGCTGTTGAAATGACAAATCCTATCAGCAACGGCTAATGAAGGAGAGCTACCCCTGAAGAAATGGCCCTGAAATGCGCATCCTTTTCCCAGTCCCCACACATTCCTTCTCCGCCACTCTCCCAGTTGTTCTGTGGTCTGTTCTGGCTGTTGCGACTTGGTCGTTATACGGATTCCTCAGGAGACAGACACGGTGATTTGGTATGCCCAGACCACCAAGAACCTGCCACAATTTATTGTTGAAGGCTTTCATGGCCGGAATCACTGGGTTGTTGTAGGTTTTTTCGGGCTATATGACCATGGTCTAGAGGCATTTATTTATTTATTTATTATTTTATTTACTTTGCTTGTATACCGCAATTTCTCAGCCTTGTAGGTGACTCAACGTGGTTTACAACAAGAGCAAAAGTCAATCCAACAGCATACAAAATTTAAAAAACATTAACAGCATAATATACAAAATGACACATCAATAACAACACATTAACGCCTCGTAATTAGAATCGTGATCCAATTCGTCTTCCATAATTCCGTTTCCTATATTCATCGTGTACATTGCATTTTTAACCGAACGCCTGTTCGAACACCCAGGTTTTTAGTTTTCTTCGAAACACCATTAGCGAAGGGGCTGATCTAATGTCCATGGGAAGGGAGTTCCACAGCCGAGGGGCCACCACAGAAAAGGCCCTGTCCCTCGTCCCCGCCAGCCGTGCCTGTGATGCAGACAGGATCGAGAGCAGGGCCTCCCCAGAAGATCTTAAGAGTCCTGGTGGGTTTATAAGCAGAGATACGTTCGGATAGGTAGCTTGGGCCAGAACCGTTTAGGGCTTTAAAGGCCAACGCCAGCACTTTGAATTGAGCCCGGTAGCAGACCGGCAGCCAGTGGAGCTGGTGCAGCAAAGGAGTTGTATGCTCCCTGCACTCCGCTTCTGTTAGTATCATGGCTGCCGCACATTGGACTAGTTGGAGCTTCCGAGCCGTCTTCAAAGGCAACCCCATGTAGAGAGCGTTGCAGTAGTCTAAATGGGATGTAACCAGAGCGTGGACTACCGTGGCCAAGTCAGACTTCCCAAGGTACGGGCGCAGCTGGCGCATGAGCTTTAACTGTGCAAATGCTCCCCTGGTCACCGCTGAAACCTGAGGTTCCAGGCTCAGCAATGAATCCAGGATCACACCCGAGCTGCGAACCTGCATCTTCAGGGGGAGTGCGACCCTGTCCAACACAGGCTCCTCACTACCTCTGAGGATGCTTGCCATAGATGCAGGCGAAACGTTCTCAACCTTCCTAATGGCGTGACCCCTTAATACAGTTCCTCATGTTGTGGTGACCCCCAACCATAACATTATTTTCATTTCTAATTCATAACTGTAATTTTGTTATTGTTATGAATTGTAATGTAAATATCTGATCTGCAGAATGTATTTTCATTCACTGGACCAAATTTGGCAGAAATACCCAATACACCCAAATGGGGTTGATATTGTTATTTGCGAGTTGTAGTTGCTGGGATTTATAGTTCACCAACGATCAAAGAGTATCCTGAACTCCACCAGTGATGGAATTGAATCAAACTTGACACACAGAATTCCCATGACTAACAGAAAATACTGGAAGGGTTTGGTGGGCATTGATCTTGAGTTTTGGAGTTGTAGTTCACCTACATCCAGAGAGCACTGTGGACTCAAACAATGATGGATATGGGCCAAACCTGGCACGAATACTCAACATACCCAAATGCAAACACTGGTAGAGTTTGGGGAAAATAGACCTTGACATTTGGGAGTTGTAGTTACTGGGATTTATAGTTCACTTACAATCAAAGAGTAATCTGAACCCTACCAACGATAGAATTTGACCAAACTTCCCACACAGAGCCCCCATGACCAACAGAAAACACTGTTTTCTCTGATGGTCTTTGGTGACCCCTTTGACACCACCTTGCGACCCCTGCAGGGGTCCCGACCCCCAGGTTGAGAAACACTGCTGTAGAATAAAACAGGAAGAGATGTTTTCCTGAAACTCCCTGCCTTTCTCCATTATCCAGCGGATATTGGCCATTGGGTCTCTGGTTCCTCTGCCTTTTCTAAACCCAGCTTGTCCAGCTGGTAACTCTTGCTCCGTGTCTTGCTGGAGTCTACCTTGCAGGATCTTGAGCATTCCCTTCCTGGCATATGAAATAAGGGCCAATGTGCTCCTTCTCTAAACCACCCAAGAAGCATGTTGGGGGGCTGAAAGGCAAGGAGAGGAGCACACCTTCCGTATTTGATTTCTGAAGAATTTATTAGTTCTTTATTTATGATATTTATATGCCACCCTTCTCACTCCGAAGGGGGCTCAGAGCAGCTTACAAGATATCAATCTACCTATCTCTCTATCTCTCTATCTACCTACCTACCTATCTATCTATCTGAATAAAAATGTAATGTTCGTTTGTGGGATTAATAGAACTCAAAAACCACTGGACGAATTGATACCAAATTTGGACACAAGACACCTAACAACCCAATGTATGTCCTTCACTCCAAAAATTGATTTTGTCATTTGGGAGTTGTAGTTGCTGGGATTTATAGTTCACCTACAATCAAAGAGCATTCTGAACCCCACCAACAATGGAATTGAACCAAACGTAGCATAACAGGACTCCCATGACCAACAGAAAGCACAAGAAGGGTTTGGTGAGCATTGAGCTTGAGTTTGGGAGTTGTAGTTCACCTACATCCAGAGAGCGCTATGGACTCAAAGAATGATGGATCTGGCCCAAACTTGGCACAAATATTCCATATGCCCAAATATGAACACAGATGGAGTTTGGGGGAAATAGACCTTGACATTTGGGAGTTGTAGTTACTGGGATTTATAGTTCACCAATGATCAAAGAGTATCCTGAACTCCACCAGTGATGGAATTGAATCAAACTTGACACACAGAATTCCCATGACTAACAGAAAATACTGGAAGGGTTTGGTGGGCATTGATCTTGAGTTTTGGAGTTGTAGTTCACCTACATCCAGAGAGCACTGTGGACTCAAACAATGATGGATATGGGCCAAACCTGGCACGAATACTCAACATACCCAAATGCAAACACTGGTAGAGTTTGGGGAAAATAGACCTTGACATTTGGGAGTTGTAATTGCTGGGATTTATAGTTCACTTACAATCAAAGAGTAATCTGAGCCCTACCAACGATAGAATTGGACCAAACTTCCCACACAGAGCCCCTATGACCAACAGAAAACACGGTTTTCTCTGATGGTCTTTGGTGACCCCTTTGACACCACCTTGTGACCCCTGCAGGGGTCCCGACCCCCAGGTTGAGAAACACTGCTGTAGAATAAAACAGGAAGAGATGTTTTCCTGAACCTCCCTACCTTTCTCCATTATCCAGCGGATATTGGCAATCTGGTCTCTCGTTCCTCTGCCTTTTCTAAACCCAGCTTGTCCAGTTGGCAACTCTCTCTCCATGTATTGCTGGAGTCTACCTTGCAGGATCTTGAACATTACCTTCCTGGCATGAGAAATAAGGGCCACTGTGCTCCTACTCTAAACCACCCAAGAAGCATGTTGGGGGGCTGAAAGGCAAGGAGAGGAACACACCTTCTGTATTTGATTTCTGAAGAATTTATTATTTCTTTATTTACGACATTTAAATGCTGCCCTTCCCACCCCAAAGGGGGCTCAGAGCGGCTTACAAGATCTACCTACCTACCTACCTACCTACCTACCTGTCTCTATATCTATCTATCTTCTATCTATATAAATAAAAATGTAATGTTCGTTTGTGGGATTAACAGAACTCAATAACCACTGGACGAATTGACACCAAATTTGGACACAAGACACCTAACAACCCAATGTATATCCTTCACTCCAAAATTTGATTTTCTCATTTGGGAGTTGTAGTTGCTGGGATTTATAGTTCACCTACAATCAAAGAGCATTCTGAACCCCACCAACAATGGAATTGAACCAAACGTAGCATAACAGGACTCCCATGACCAACAGAAAGCACAAGAAGGGTTTGGTGAGCATTGAGCTTGAGTTTGGGAGTTCTAGTTCCCCTACATCCAGAGAGCGCTATGGACTGAAAGAATGATGGATCTAGACCAAACTTCGCACGAATATTCCATATGCCCAAATATGAACACAGATGGAGTTTGGGGGAAATAGACCTTGACATTTGGGAGTTGTAGTTACTGGGATTTATAGTTCTGCATGTTCCAGAGTGGGCAAACCAGGCAATCACCACATTAACACTGACAAAGGAACAGCAAGAAATAGTGTTTACCTACAAGCATAAAGGAATTCCAGATATTAGAAGCCAACACTTTCTAATTACTTTCTTTTCCAGATCACCAGACAGGGCCACAGCAACGTGTGGCAGGGGATGGCTAGTATCTATATAAATAAAAATGTAATGTTCGTTTGTCAGATTAACATAACTCAAAAACCACTGGATGAATTGACACCAAATTTGGACACAATACACCTATTAGGTCAACGAGTGACCATCACTCATAAAAACACTGAAAAACGCAGCAAAAAGGACTTAAAAAGCCAAAAAAATTACAATGCATGTGTAAAACAACATTATACACATATACACACACAAAACATAAACACAGAGTGGACCACAGCAACACGTGGCAGGGGACGGCTAGTATATAATAAAAGTGAATGTTTGTATTTATGTGGCAGCTTTCTGATTGGCTGCCACTTTCACAGGCCACTGTGAACAGCACGGGTGACAGACCTGGACCAAAGTTGGCACGCATAACCCCCATGACCCCCTTTACGTCCTGGTGAGGTCTGCGGGAGGACAGACAATGGATGATGGGATTTGTAGTACTTTCAAACCCTTCGGTTCCCACAGACCACTGTGGCCCCCAACAAAGACTGACCAAACTTGGCACACAGAGCCCCCATGACCTACTCCACATCCTACTGCAGTTTGGAGGAGGGTGGACCATGGATGATGGGACTTGAAGGACCTCCACTCACTTCCCTAGACCGCTGCAACCCTCATCCAATGACTGATCAAGACCAAACTTGGCACCCATAGCCCCCATAACTGCCTTTACATCTTGGAGAGGTTTGGGGGAGGACGGAAAATAGATGATGGGATTTGTAGTACTTTCAAACCTTTCAGCTCCCACAGACCACTGTGGCTCCCAAAAAGACCGATAAAGACCAAATTTCGCATAGAGAGCCCCCATGACCCATTCTACATCCTGGTGCAGTTTGAAGGAGGATGGACCATGGATGATGGGACTTGCAGTACCTTCACTCACTTTCTGAGACAACTGCGACCCTCATCCAATTACCGATCCAAACCAAACTTAGCACACAGAGCCCCCATGACCCACTCTACATCCTGGTGCAGTTTGAAGGAGGATGGACCATGGATGATTGGACTTGCAGTACCTTCACTCACTTCCTAAGGCCGCTGCGACCCTCATCCAATGACTGATCAAGACCAAACTTGGCACATAGAACCCTCATGACCCACTCTACATCCTGGTGCAGTTTGGAGGAGGATGGACCACGGATGATGGGACTCGTGGTACCTTCGCTGTGGTACCTTCATTGCGAGCCACATAAATAATGGATAAAGACCATCCGTGGCACTCAATGCCTTTCTCAAATAACCCGGGCACCGCCAGGTCCCCAAGCTAGTGTGTGTGTGTGTGTGTGTGTGTGTGTGTGTGTGTATACATACACACACACACATACACACACACAATATATATTATATTATTACCATAATACAATATCAGTATTAAATATTACTATATTGTACTATACCATTATATTGTAATATTATTAGTAATATTACATGTAATGTTGTTGTTCATTCGTTCAGTTGTCTCCGACTCTTTGTGACCTCATGGACCAGCCCACGCCAGAGCTCCCTGTCGGCCGTCACTACCCCCAGCTCCTTCAAGGTCAGTCCAGTCACTTCAAGGATGCCATCCATCCATCTTGTCCTTGGTTGGCCCCTCTTCCTTATTACATGTAATACTATATTGCATTGAATGATTGACAACTGGAAAATAGAGGGAGAAAATGTGGAGGCCGTGACAGACTTCGTATTTCTAGGCGCAAAGATTACTGCAGATGCAGACTGTGGCCAGGAAATCAGAAGACGCTTACTTCTTGGGAGGAGAGCAATGTCCAGTCTCAGTAAAATAGTAAAGAGTAGAGACATCACACTGGCAACAAAGATCCATTGCCTAGTCAAAGCCATGGTATTCCCTGTAGTCACCTACGGATGTGAGAGCTGGACCTTCGGGAAGGCTGAGCGGAGGAAGAGAGATGCTTTTGAGCTGTGGTGTTGGAGGAAAGTTCTGAGAGTGCCCTGGACTGCGAGAAGGTCCAACCAGTCCATCCTCCAGGAAAGAAAGCCCGGATGCTCACTGGAGGGAAGGAGACGAGAGACAAAGTTGAAGTACTTTGGCCACATTATGAGGAGATAGCAAAGCCTAGAGAAGACAATTATGCTGGGGAAAGTGGAAGGCAAAAGGAAGAGGGGCCGACCAAGGGCAAGATGGATGGATGGCATCCTTGAAGTGACTGGACTGACCTTGAGGGAGCTGGGGGTGGTGACGGCCGACAGGGAGCTTTGGCGTGGGCTGGTCCATGAAGTCACGAAGAGTTGGAGACGACTGAACGAATGAACAACAACACTATATTGCATTACATTATATTATAAATATTATATGTATATAAAAAAAGTAAAGTTAGTCCCCTGACATTAAGTCCAGTCATGTCTGACTCTGGGGTGTGGTGCTCATCTCCATTTCTAAGCCGAAGAGCCGGCGTTGTCCGTAGACACCTCCAAGGTCATGTGGCTGGCATGACTGCATGGAGCGCCGTTATATGTATATACAATATATTATATTACCTTATATTATATTGGAAAGGTATAAGGGTAATAAAGAACAAGAAGGAAGATCACCCTGAAGGCTTGTTCATCATGGCGTAATTCCACATCTAGGCTGCAGTTCTTACACCTAACCAGAGCAAGTCCCATGAAAGTCACCGTGGCCAGGATCTGGCTTTTTATCAGGGCTCCCGTTACATAAGATTCGTATTATTTGCACCAAATGAGACCGCTTTCATTTCCAAGCGATGCCAGATCGAGAGAAAGGGTCAGGGGGGATTTGTGTGCATGGGGCGTGTGTGTGTGTGTATATGTTGTTCCCTTTGGCAGGTTTCGTCCTGTCACTTGGAATGCAACACAGGGGCCTTGATGAAATTGGGAAAGCATGCGGAGATAAAGATCACCCTCCGATGATTCGAGACACTTCCTGCCACTCCACAGAGCAGATGCCACAGGGCTCTGAGCCACAGGGAGATGATTCACCTGGAAGAGGGAGGGCCAACCGTGGCCAGATGTGTAGGAGACTGCCTGCGATCCACATGCTAACACTGTCTCAATTGTGCCGAGCATATGCTCTCAGTCATGGGTGAAAAATGCAGGCACCAGCAGAGGCCAGAAGTCTTTCAAGCATGGCCCACACTCAGCCCGGAGCTTAATGTGTCGATCCATCCAGTCAGCAGATGTGTGTCACCCCCATGCAAGTTGGGGCTGGTTGGGAAACCATTGCAAGAAGAGAGAGAGAGAGACAGTGACCTAAGCCAGGCATTCAAAATCAGGAACAGAGTGACAAAGGTTTGTCTCTTTTGAGACCTTAAACCCATGGTGGTTTTGCTCCTGCTGTCACCTGACGGAAGCAAGTCTGATTCACATTGGCCAGAAAGTATTTATGTGTATTGTCGAAGGCTTTCATGGCCGGAATCACTCAGTTCTTGTGGGTTTTTTTCGGGCTATATGGCCATGTTCTAGAGGCATTTCTCCTGACGTTTCGCCTGCATCTATGGCAAGCATCCTCAGAGGTCTCTTTTTCCCCAGCTCCAGCAGACCTCTGAGGATGCTTGCCATAGATGCAGGCGAAACGTCAGGAGAAATGCCTCTAGAACATGGCCATATAGCCCGAAAAAACCCACAAGAACTGAGTATTTATGTGCTTGTATGTCTGTCTCCAATGCAGCCCCAAGGTGGTGGCAGAGAGGGGAGAAAGTGATTGAAGTTGTTCAACAGTGGAACTCTCTGCATCTTAGTGTGGTGGAAGTGTCCTCTTTGGAAACTTTTAAACAAGGCTTTGATTAGGTCACTTCTTTGGAGACTTTTATACCAGTGTTTCTCAACCTGGGGGTCGGGACCCCTGCAGGGGTCGCAAGGTTGTGTCAAAGGGGTCACCAAAGACCATCAGAGAAAACAGTGTTTTCTGTTGGTCATAGGGGCTCTGTGTGGGAAGTTTGGTCCAATTCTATCGTTGGTAGGGTTCAGATTATTCTTTGATTGTAAGTGAACTATAAATCCCAGTAACTACAACTCCCAAATGTCAAGGTCTATTTTCCCCAAACTCTACCAGTGTTTGCATTTGGGTACGTTGAGTATTCGTGCCAGGTTTGGCCCATATCCATCATTGTTTGAGTCCACAGTGCTCTCTGGATGTAGGTGAACTACAACTCCAAAACTCAAGATCAATGCCCACCAAACCCTTCCAGTATTTTCTGTTGGTCACGGGAGTTCTGCGTGCCAAGTTTGATTCAATTCCATCACTGGTGGAGTTCAGGATATTCTTTGATTGTAGGTGAACTATAAATCCCAGCAACTACAACTCCCAAATGACAATATCAACCCCATTTGGGTATATTGGGTATTTCTGCCAAATTTGGTCCAGTGAATGAAAATACATTCTGCAGATCAGATATTTACATTACGATTCATAACAATAGCAAAATTACAGTTATGAATTAGCAACGGAAATAATTTTATGGTTAGGGGTCACCACAACATGAGGAACTGTATTAAGGGGTCGTGGCATTAGGAAGGTTGAAAACCACTGTTTTATACAGTCCTTTGATTGGGTTGCTGTGAGTTTTCCAGGCAGTATGACCATGTTCCAGAAGCATTCTCTCCTGACATTTCGCCCCCATCTATGGCAGGCATCCTCAGAGGTCTGTTGGAAACAGAGCTCCTTTATGAGCTCCTCTCCCACAAATGTACCTTTTCATTGCTATCTCATCCAGTGTTTTATTATTTTATGTCGTGCGTTTGGCCCGTCCACTGTGTTTTATTTTCCATTATGTTATTTTGTACTGTTTACTTTATTATTTATTTTATTGTGATGTTATTTTGTTGTTTATGTTGCTGCAATGTATCGCTGGGCTTGGCCTCATGTTAGCCGCCCGGAGTCCCCTTTGGGGAGATGGTGGCGGGGTATAAATACAGATTATTATTATTATTATTATTATTATTATTATTGCTACTATTATCTAGGCAAGTGAGGTTTATATATCTGTGAAATGTCCAGGGTGGGAGAAAGAACTTGTGTCTGTTTGAGGCAAGTGTGAATGTTGTAATTGGTCACCTTTGTTATCATTGAATGGCCTTGCAGCTTCAAAGTCTGCTTTTCATGGTTTCCTGAGTCCCTTCTGGGGAGATAGTGGCAGGCACGCCTGTAGCGAGGGGGGGGGGTTAGGGGTTCAACCCCCCCCCCCCGAAATGTTTCAGATTTTTTTTAAAAAACTGGTTTACTCATGAATTTTAACTGGTTAACCCAATCCCCATGCTAAGTCCATGATATGCAAAAAATCAAGAGTCCCTCCAGAACTGCAAGCACTATCTCAAGCAAATATTGGCAATTTATTCACACTGTCATTATCTGCAGCAATAGCTGATGTAGTTGTTCTGGTACAGTTGTACCAGGAGCTCCAACGTTATTTGCTTTGTATTAAATGTTTGCTTGCAGTCCTAGGTTTCAGGGACTCTACACATAGGTGGCTTCTTTGGTTGCAGTCATAGGGCAAGTCACCTGTCCATCCTTGTTAAGTTTTGGTCCCGCCCCTTGCTCAGGGCAATTGGGAAGGGAAGGGAGCCATTTTTAGTTAGTCTCAGCAAGGTAAACTTATGTATAGGATGTGTGCAAGCTTCCCCTGTACAAAAGCTTCAACCCTTAAGACCATCCGGGGGAGAAAGCTCTTAAGAGTCTCCAAAGAATTTCCAGGAAAACAGCCCTAAAGACCAAAGAACTCCAGCTGGAGAACATCTACTGCCTTGCTGGTAGGTCAACTCGACGTTCGAGACGCAGTTCAACCCGGTAGCGGAGCCCACATCAGTAAGGGTTAGATTACAGTCAGCCTGGGAGAAGTTAAAAAGGGGATTTTCCTTTAAAGAAGACGTGATTGAAGAAAGTTGCCTGTCCTTCGTGGGCAAGATTAGGAATTCACCAGTTGCTTAAAAGCTTGGAATCATTTGCTCAACTTTACTGAAGACAAGAGAAGTTTCTGTTTGATTGTTCATTAATAAAATACTTTGTTGTACTTCTCAAGCCATCTAAAGACTGTTTGTGGTGGAAACCTCTGAGAACCTCTCTTTAGGCCCCCTGGCTTCCCGCTGGGCAAAAGTTGCACATCCTGTTCTAAAGACAATTATTTACAGGCCCAGCGCACGACAGAACAGTAGTGATGCAACCAAGTTGGGTGTGTGTGTGTTGAATGCTCTCATTAAGGAGGCCAGACTTGGTGGAGGTGGTTGACAAGGGCGGAGCTGCAGGCTATTGAAGGCTGCTCTGCCCCCTCCTGTGCTCTTTGCTTCAGCGTGAGCTAGGAGGCAGGTTTCAACCCCCCCCCCCGTGAAATTTTCAACACCTCCCCCCCCCCCCCGAAATTTTCAACCCCTCCCGAAAATTTTTTCTGGCTACGGCAGGGTATAAATACCCTGGTGGCAGGGTATAAATAAAGATGATAATGATGATGATGATGATGATGAGCACCTCCCCCAGAGCCGGAAATGAAAGGAGAAGCCTTTGCCCTTGTCTGTATCATTGTGTTTCATTATATTTCATTGTAACAAGGCATTGAATGTTTGCCTGTCTCTGTTTATATGCCATTATCTGCTCTGAGTCCCCTTGGAGAGAAGGGTGGAATATGCATAAAGTGTTGTTGTTGTTGTTGTTGTTGTAATTATTATTTCACATTTGGTGAGATCAAAGCAGAATCCAATGCTCTTTCTTCCCCTGTTCCCCTCCCTGCCTCTCCATAAACATACACACTTTCAATGTTATAGTGCCAATTTCATAGATGTTCCTTATCCTCCTGATTTCAGGGCAAAACTCCAAAGAATTTCTGCACAGAGCATTTATTTTCCCGGTACCACTACGTTCTTGGTAGAGTCACTGTGTAACAGAAGATATCTTTTCCTCCCATATGGGAGCTGTCAGTGTCATGAAGAATCTGGAACTACAGTTAGCGAGGGATTGCTTCGCAGTTCCTCCTTCAACTCTGTCTAATAACTATTCCATATATAGGAGCTTCCCAGCTGCCCATACAACTAAGTTTCTAAGTCCCCTTTAAGGCTAAATCTAAGGCCAAGAGAGGTACTTAAAAATCTCAAAACCACACACCAAAGTTTATTAGAGAAGTCCAGAATGTATTGTGCATCTGTTCCAATCCACTTTAATTTATTTATTTTAATTTTATTTATTTACGACATTTATATGCCGCCCTTCTCACCCTGAAGGGGACTCAGAGTGGCTTACAAGTAAAAAGTAAATACAATATATTCTATTATTTTAGCACAATATTAATATTATATATTACATTGTACTATGTTCTTGTGGGTTTTTTCGGGCTATAGAGCCATGTTCTAGAGGCATTTCTCCTGACGTTTCGCCTGCATCTGTGGCAAGCATCTTCTTTTCGGGCTATAGAGCCATGTTCTAGAGGCATTTCTCCTGACGTTTCGCCTGCATCTATGGCAAGCATCCTCAGAGGTAGTGAGGATGCTACCTCTGAGGATGCTTGCCATAGATGCAGGCGAAACGTCAGGAGAAATGCCTCTAGAACATGGCCCTATAGCCCGAAAAAACCCACAAGAACCTAGTGATTCCAACCATGAAAGCCTTCGACAATACATTGTACTATAACGTTATACTGTAATATTATTAGTAATATTACATTTAATATAAAATATATAAGTCTAATATCATATTATTAGTAGTGGTATATTGTATTACATTATAATATTATCAATATTATTAATATTATATTATATTATATTATATTATATTATACTATATTATTATAAACACAGTGCAGGAAACAAGTTTGAACTGCCTTCCTGGCCCTGTCTGTTCACTCTGATTCTATCACCAGCATCTGCCATTAGAAATGTGTTGTGTTTCGACATAAAATTATTATTATTATTAAACTTTATTTGTACCCCGCTAGCATCTCCCGAGGGACTCGATGCGGCTTACAAAGGCCAAGGCCTTAACACAACAGCAGTAAAACACAAAACAATACAAAACAAAGCAAATTAAAAACATAAGCAATAGCAGGACATTACACTATTACACAATAAAAACCATGGCCGGGCCAGTGATGGGTACAGGTTAAAACAGTGCTGGGTGTGACAGGAGGTATATTGAGATTCTGGGCAAGTGCCATGTGCAGAGAGTCTTAACTCTAGTAAAGTGCTTCTGGGACAAAGTGCTGGAGGTTATCCTATTCTGGAAAGGCACGTCGGAATAGCCAGGTCTTCAAATTCTTCCTAAAGACTGCCAACGTGGGTGCTAGTCTAATGTCTTTGGGGAGGTCGTTCCAAAGTCGGGGGGCAACCACCGAGAAGGCCCTGTCCCTCGTCCCCACCAAACGCGCCTGCAGGTGGGATCGCAAGCAGGGCCTCTCCAGATGACCGAAGGGAGCGTGTGGGTTCATAAACGGAGATGCAGTCACGAAGGTAGGCAGGTCCCAAACCGTTTAGAGCTCTGTAGGTTAATACCTGCACCTTGAATTGGGTTCGGTAGGTAAATGGCAGCCAATGGAGCTTCTTGAACAGGAGGGTTGACCTCTCTCTGTAAGGAGCACCAGTTAACATCCTGGCCGCCGCCCGTTGAACCAGTTGGAATTTCTGAGCCGTTTTCAAGGGCAGCCCCACGTAGAGCACATTACAGTAATCCAATCTAGAGGTGACTAAGGCATGGACCACCCCGGCCAAATCAGCCTTCGCGAGGTACGGTCGCAGCTGGCGCACCAGTCTTAACTGTGCAAAAGCCCTCCCGGACACTGCCGACGCCTGAGCCTCAAGCGTAAGTGATGAATCCAGAAGAACTCCCAAGCTGCGGACCTGTGATTTCAGGGGGAGTGCAACCCCATCCAGCACAGGTTGCCACCCTGTACCCCGATCCGGTTTACGATTGACCAGGAGGACCTCTGTCTTGTCGGGATTGATCTTCAGCTTGTTCTTCCTCATCCAGATAGCCACAGCGGCCAGGCACTCGTTCAGCACTCGAGGGGCCTCCTTGGAATTAGGTGGAAAAGAGTAGTAGAGTTGTATGTCATCTGCATAGAGATGGCACCCAACTCCAAAATCCCGGATGAACTCTCCCAGCGGTTTCATGTAGATGTTAAAGAGCATAGGAGACAGAATACAGCCTTGCGGGACCCCACAGGTCAAAGGCCAGGGGCCCGAGCACGCATCTCCCAGCTTCACCATCTGGGATCGGCCCTCCAGGAAGGACCGGAGCCACGACAAAACCGTGCCCCCGAGACCCATTCCAGAGAGTCGTCCCAGAAGGATACCATGATCGATGGTATCGAAAGCCGCTGAGATGTCCAAGAGAACCAACAAGGTCACACTCCCCCTGTCCAGTCCTCTACGGAGGTCATCCACCAAGGCGACCAAGGCTATCTCGGTGCCGTGACCAGGCATGAAACCAGACTGTGACTGATCTAGGTAGTTGTTGTCATCTAGAAAACCCTGAAGCTGGGAGGCGACCACCCGCTCCAGCACCTTGCCCAAGAAAGGGAGGTTGGAGATCGTTCTGAAGTTGTTAAGCATCGTGGGATCGAGGGAAACCTTCTTGAGAAGTGGGCGAACCACTGCCTGTTTCAATTGAGATGGAAAAAACCCGTTCCAACGATGCATTAATGATCAACACAAACCAATTTACCAACCCCTCCCTGGCAGATTTGATTAGCCAAGATGGGCATGGGTCTAGAGCTGATGTGGTCGCCCTCACAGCCCCAAGGACCTCTTCCACGGTCTCAGGAAGAACAAGCCTAAAAGAATCCCACAAAATTGGACAAGCAGATGCCTCAATCACCTCCCCTGGACCTGTGGTGAAATTGGAGTCCAGCTCATGATGTAATATATCTCTTCTGGGGGAGCCACAGTGGCAAAATGAGTTAAACATTTGTGCAAGCTGAACTGCTGACATGAAGCTCAGAGGTTCAAATCTGCGAGATGGGGTGAGCTCCCATCTGTCAACTCCAGCTTCCCATATGGGGATATGAGAGAAGTCTTCCACTTACTTACTTACTTAGGTGATCCCTCATTGTCTGAGTAGTATTGTCTTCCAAGATTGGTGTGCTGGCAGTGGGTCCGTAGGTGACTGTGGAGCCCTATTCTTGATCTGCATCTTCTCCCGCAGTGAGGGCATTGGTTTCCAGGTGGAAGGCGGTCCCAGTCGGGGTTGGCTTGAGCGCCTTCCTCTTGGCACGTTTCTCTCTTTCGCCCTCCATGTGTGCCTCTTCAAATTCTACAGCATTGCTGGTCACAGCTGACCTCCAACTGGAGCGCTCAAGGGCCAGGGTTTCCCAGTTCTCCGTGTCTATGCCAGAGATTTTAAGGTTGGCTTTGAGCCCAATTTTAAATCTCTTTTCCTGTCCACCAACATTCCGTTTTCCGTTCTCGAGTTCGGAGTAGAGCAACTGCTTTGATAGACGGTGGCCGGGCATCCGGACAACGTGTCCGGTCCAGCGGAGTTGATGGTGGAGGACCATCACTTCAGTGATGGTGGTTTTTGCTTCTTCCAGCTTGCTGACATTTGTCCGCTTGTCTCCCACAGGAAGGTAATACATCTGGGCATCCCCTGCGCAACGTCACAGCAGACATCCCATTCTCTGACACCAGAATCAACTTGCAGTTTCACAAGTTGCTTCTGACACTATACAATAATCTCTTCTGGGCAAACTGTATAGACATCTCCCTTCTCCCCCTTTAAAAGCACATCTTCCCTGCCTGTCATCTGGAGCCCACTTCAGCCAAGGCAGTGCTTTTCCTGAGTGTCCTCATCTGTTACAAACACAGCCATTGGGAAGAACATTGATAGACAAAGGCATCCATTGTCCACAAAAATTGTTCATTTCAGCTCCTGTTTCGATGAAAGAACACCTGCTCCATTTAGGACCAAAAAAGGCAAATGTACTTAATTCAGTATTTATGAGAGACTAGCCCTTCCCTGCCATGCATTGCTGTGTCCTGGTCTCGTGAGCTGGATAATAAAGTAATGAGAAAGGCATATTTATCTGTGGCTGGATGGTTCTTTGTCAGGAGGGCTTTGATTATGTTTTCCTGCCCTGGTGAAGAGAGTTGGACTTGATGGCCATAAGTATTTTCTGTTGGTTATGGGGGTTCTGTGTAGGAAGTTTGCCCCAATTCTCTCGTTCATGGGGTTCAGAATGCTCTTTTATTGTAGGTGAACTCCCAGTAACTACAACTCCTAAACGTCAAGGTGTATTTCCCCCAAACTCCATCTGTGTTCATATTTGGGCATATGGAGTATTCGTGCCAAGTTTGGTCCAGATCCATCAGTGTTTGAGTCCACAGTACTCCCTGGATGTAGTTGTACTACAACTCCCAAACACAAGGTCAATGCCCACCAAACCCTTCCAGTATTCTCTGTTTGTCATTGGAGTTCTGTGTGCTATGTTTGGTTCAATTCCATGATTGGTGGAGTCCAGAATGCTCTTTGATTGTAGGTTAACTATAAATCCTGAGTGAGTAGTGAGTCTTCTCTTATATCTCCTCATGAGAAGCTGGGGCTGACAGGCGCGAGCTCATCCTGTCTCATGAATTCGAATCACCAACCTTCAGCTCTTCACGTCAGCAGTCCAGTTGACACAAGGGTTTAACCCATTGTGCCACCGCAGCTCCTAATCAATAATGATGATGATGATGATTTTATTTCTTACCTGTTTCTACCCATGCCTCAAAGCAGGCTACAGAACAATTAAAACACATAAGCACACCAAAAACATCACGAATACATATATTTATTTATATACCACTCCATCTTACCTGGAAACTGCTCTGAGTCCCATTATTATTATTATTATTATTATTATTATTATTATTAAGGATGGAGCAAGCTTGTTTTATGTTGCCTAGGAGACTAGGATGCAGAACAGTGGCTTCAAAGTACAGGAAAGGAGATTCCATCTCAACATGAGGAAGAACTTCCTAACTGTGAGAGCCGTTCAGCAGTGGAACTCTCTGCCCTGGAGTGTGGTGGAGACTCCTTCTTTGGAGGTTTTTATTATTAATTATTATTATTATTAAACTTTATTTGTACCCCGCTAGCATCTCCCGAAGGACTTGATGCGGCTTACAAAGGCCAAGGCCTCAACACAACAACAACAGACAATAACAATACAATGCAAAGCAAATTAAAAACATAAGCAATAACAACAACAAAACATTACACTATTACGCAATAAAACCAGGGCCGGGCCAATGATTGGTACAGGTTAAAAAAGTGCTGGGTGTAAGAGGTGATATGTTGGGATTCTGGGCAAGTGCAATGTGCAGAGAGTCTTAAACTCTAATAAAGTGCTTCTGGGACGTAGTGCTGGAGGTTATCCTATTCCGGAAAGGCACATCGGAATAGCCAGGTCTTCAAGCTCTTCCTAAAGACTGCCAACGTGAGTGCTAGTCTAATGTCTTTGGGGAGGGTGTTCCAAAGTCAGGGGGCAACCACAAAGAAGGCCCTGTCCCTCGTCCCCACCAAACGAGCCTGTGATGCAGGTGGGATCGCGAGCAGGGCCTCTCCAGATGAACGGAGGGAACGCGTGGGTTCATATACGGAGATGCGGTCACGAAGGTAGGCAGGTCCCAAACCGTTTAGGGCTTTGTAGGTAAGCACCTGCACCTTGAATTGGGCTCGGTAGATAAACGGCAGCCAATGGAGCTCCTTAAACAGGAGGGTTGACCTCTCTCTGTAAGGAGCAGCTTTTAAGCAGAGGGTGGATGGCCATCTGTCAGGGGTGCTTTGAATGCAATTTTCCTGCTTCTTGGCAGGGGGTTGGACTGGATGGCTCATGAGGTCTCTTTCAGCTCTAGGATTCTATGATTCTATGAATGAGAAGTTTTGGAAAACATTGACCTACTTTTTTGGGTTGCAGGAACCTATCCCTCTTCCTTTCTTGCTATTTTTGCCTCTGGTACCATTTTTTTTTTTGTTACAGAAGTAATGCCCAGGAGCACATATACTTCAATGAAGCATACCTGTCCTTTCACGTTGGCAGTTTTGGGGAGAAGCAGCTTGCCTTTTGTTGGCCCAGATCAAGAAGCCACACTATGGCCTTCCTGTAACTCTTATGCTGCTGTGAAATGGTTCAGTGGGTCCTGACTGGCAGATGGACAGACTTGTTTCCAAACATCTGGAACATGTTTAGAGAAGAAAGGACACCATGTGATCCCTTTGGAAACCAGGAAATACCAGTGGTGGGGGGAAAAGGAGGAAGGAGAAAAAGAAATATAGGATGCCAGCACAAGATTGATAGTGCTGCAGGTAGGTGCTTAGGAATCTATCTGAGAAGAGGTGGGGAAAATTACATATTCGCTTGTAATTCGGATTATGAAAAAGAATGAACTTGCCAAGCTAGTATGGATAGGTTGCATTATTATCTGGCAAGGTGCTCTGTGAACATAAATACTTTGGGAAGTCAGACTTGGCCACGGTGGTCCATGCTCTTGTTACATCCCGAAAAGACTACTGCAATGGACTCTATGTGGGGCTGCCTTTGAAGACTGCTCGGAAGCTTCAACTAGTCCAATGGTTGGCAGGCAGGTTGCTCACTGGAGCAGCATACTGGGAGCATACAACTCCTCTGTTACACCAGCTCCACTGGTTGTCAATTAGCTTCCAAGCACAATTCAGAGTGTTGGTTTTAATCTTCAAAGCCCTAAACCAGTGGTTCTCAACCTTCCTAATGCCGTGACCCCTTCATACAGTCCCTCATGTTGAGGTGACCTCCAAGCATAACATTGTTTTTGTTGCTATTTCATAACAGTCATTTTCCTACTGTTATAAATCATAATGTAAATATCAGATATGCAAGATGTATTTTCATTCACTGGACCAAACTGGGCACAAATACCCAATGCACCCACATGTAAATGCTAGTGGGGCTGGGGAAGGATTGATTTTGTCATTTGGGAGTTGTAGTTGCTGGGATTTATAGTTCACCTATAATCAAAGAGCATTCTGAACTCCACCAGCGATGGATTTGAACCTAATTTGCCACACAGAACTCCCATGGCCAACGGAAAACACTGGAAGGGTTTGGTGGGTATTGACCTTGAGTTTGGGAGTTGTAGTTCACCTATATCCCGAGAGCACTGTGGACTCAAACAATGATGGATCCAGACCAAACTTGGCACAAATACTCAATATGTGCAAATGTGAACACTGGTGGAGCCTGGGGAAAATAAACCTTGACTTTTGGGAGTTGTAGTTACTGGGATTTATAGTTCATTACAATCAAAGAACATTCTGAACTCCACCAACGATAGAATTGGCTCAAACTTCCCACATGGAATCCCCATGACCATCAAAAAATACTGTGTTTTCTGATGGTCTTTGGCGACCCCTCTGAGACCCCCTCGTGACCCCCTCAGGGATTCCGACCCCCAGGTTGAGAAACACTGCCCTAAACGGTTCTGGCCCAGACTACCTGTCCAAACGTATCTCCTGTTACGAACCATCACGAAGTTTAAGATCTTCAGGAGAGGCCATGCTTTCGATCCCACCTCCATCGTCAACGCGGTTGGCGGGGATGAGAGACAGTGCCTTCTTGGCAGTGACCCCCCGTCTGTGGAACTCTCTCCCCAGGGACATCAGGTTGGCTACCTCCCTCCTGTCCTTGAGAAGAAAATTGAAGACTTGGCTTTGGGACCAGGCATTCAATTAATGCGGGGGTCCTCAAACTTTTTAAGCAGAGGGCCAGGTCACAGTCCCTCAAACTGTTGGCGGGTCGGATTATAGTTCGAAAAAAACATGAATGAATTGCTATGCACACGACACAGAACTTATTTGTAGTACAAAAACATTTAAAAACAATACAATAATTAAAATTAAGAACAAGTTTGTTGTTGTTCATTCGTTCAGTTGTCTCCGACTCTTCGTGACCTCATGGACCAGCCCACGCCAGAGCTCCCTGTCGGCCGTCACCACCCCCAGCTCCTTCAAGGTCAGTCCAGTCACTTCAAGAACAAGTTTAACAAATATAACTTTATTAGTATTTCAATGAAAAGTGTGGGCCTGCTTTTGGCTGATGAGATAGGATTGTTGTTGTTGTTGCGTGCTTTCAAGTAGTTTTAGACTTAGGTTGACCCTGAGTGAGGGCCGGGTAAATGACCTTGGAGGGCCGTATCCCGCCCCTGGGCCCTAGTTTAGATTAATGGATAGCGGCAATTGGAAAGAAGACTTGGAAACTGCAACATTGAATTAACCCCAGACTTTGATTTGGTTTAAAACTGGCGTGACTAATCTATTGTTTTAATTAATTGTTTTTAATGTTTTAATTTAATTGTTGATTATTTACATGTTGATAGCATCGTGCGGTGCTTATGTGATGCCGACCTGAGTCCCCCCTTGGGTGTACAAAATAATAATGATAATGATAATGATAATGTTAATTTTTCATACTGTACTATGTGTCCTTCCTTCCTTTTTCTTTTCCTTTCCTTTTTGGTTCCACACAGAGAGCCAAGCCTGTGCCTTGGCCCCAAGCGGTCTCCAATGCCCCAACTTGTCTCAGCTCACACAGGATTCCAAGCTTTCGCAAGATAATGCCCACAGTAACATTTGGGTGTTGCTATCATGAAAATGCAGCTGGGATCCGACCACTGTTGCTACAAAACAGTACAAAATGTTTTATATACCACAAGCAAGAGGCACAGAATGGGAACTTGGGAACCAAGTGCCAATCCTGTGCCTTTTCCAATGGGACAGTAGCTGTAGGAACGGTGTTGTGTTTTAGCTGTACTTCCAACGGTGCCACTAACAAAAACAACCAGTGCCATTAAAGTAAGGAATGAAAAATGGTAATTTTATTTGTCGTGTCAGAGCAACCAGTCCATTATATATTACATTTCTAACAGAATAAAGCAAACAGACAGAAAAATACACAACTTGTGAGTTTGGTAGTTGGTTAAATGTCCTTTGACCAGTATCTGGCCACTTGGAGTGCTTCCGGTGTTGCTGCAAGAAGGTCCTCCATTGTGCATGTGGCAAGGCTCAGGTTGCATTGCAGCAGGTGGTCAGTGGTTTGCTTTTCTCCACACTCGCATGCCGAGGATTCCACTTTGTAGCCCCATTTCTGAAGGTTGGCTCTGCATCTCGTGGTGCCAGAGCGCAGTCTGTTCAGTGCCTTCCAAGTCGCCCATCCTTCTGTGTGCCCAGGAGGGAGTCTCTCATTGGGTATCAGCCATTGGTTGAGGTGCTGGGTTTGGGCCTGCCACTTTTGGACTCTTGCTTGCTGAGGTGTTCCAGCGAGTGTTTCTGTAGATCTTAGAAAACTATGTCTAGATTTAAGTCGTTGGCGTGCTGGCTGATACCCAAACAGGGGATGAGCTGGAGATGTCTCTGCCTTGGTCCTTTCACTATTGGCTGCTACTTCCCGGCGGATGTCAGGTGGTGCAATACTGGCTAAGCAGTGTAATTTCTCCAGTGGTGTAGGGCGCAGACACCCCGTGATAATGCGGCATGTCTCATTAAGAGCCACATCCACTGTTTTAGTGTGGTGAGATGTGTTCCACACTGGGCATGCATACTCAGCAGCAGAGTAGCACAGCGCAAGGGCAGATGTCTTCACTGTATCTGGTTGTGATCCCCAGGTTGTGCCAGTCAGCTTTCGTATGATATTGTTTCTAGCACCCACTTTTTGCTTGATGTTCAGGCAGTGCTTCTTGTAGGTAAGAGCATGGTCCAGAGTGACTCCCAGGTCTTTGGGTGCGCTGCAATGCTCCAGTGGGATTCCTTCCCAGGTGATCCTCAGAGCTTGGGATGCTTCTCTGTTCTTGAGATGAAAGGCACATGTCTGTGTTTTAGATGGGTTGGGGATCAGCTGGCTTTCCCTGTAGTAGGCAGTAAGAGCACCTAGAGCTTCGGAAAGCTTCTGTTCTACCAACTCAAAGCTCCTTGCTTGAGCAGTAATGGCACGGTCATCAGCATGGTAATTATCACACCCAACTGTCTTCCTTTGTGTTGTGCTTTTTAAAAAAATCATTTTATTAATGCACAACAACATTGAGCAACATTGAACGTATATACAAAAAATAACCATGACAACAACTAGAAATGAAATAAAATATTAAATCATACTAAACAACAGGTTACCTTCCCGCCGGAGTGGTACCTATTGATCTACTCACATTTGCATGTTTTCGAACTGCTAGGTTGGCAGAAGCTAGGGCTAACAGCGGAAGCTCACGCCGCTCCCTGGAATCGAACCTGCGACCTTTCAATCAACAAGCTCAGCAGCTCAATGCTTTAACCCACTGTGCCACCGGGGGCTCCATGCAGTCATTCCGGCCACATGACCTTGGAGGTGTCTACGGACAACGCTGGCTCTTAGGCTTAGAAATGGAGATGAGCACCACACCCCAGAGTCAGACATGACTGGACTTAATGTCAGGGGACTACCTTTACCTTTTTAAACAACAGGTAGTGCTGATTCCTTGTACAATGAAGGTAAGTGAGACCTGTTTGGGTGGAAAAGTAGGACTGTGTATGTGATAGGGGGTTAAGATAGGTAGGAGAAATATAAAAAGGGGGAGAAGGAGAAGAAAATAGAGAGAGAGAGAGAGAGAGAGAAAGGAATCAGCTTCTACAACCACAAAATAGCAACATAAACACATTTTTTCTTTTACTTTCAGGGTCTTAAATGTCATGATTTTATATTGTTAATGTATTATTTATAGTGGTTTTGTATTGTATTTCTTTATATTATATTGCTGTGTTTTGTTGTAAATTGATGTATTGCATTGTAGGGCTTGGCCTCATGTAAGCCGCCCCGAGTCCCCTTGGGGAGATGGTGGCGGGGAATAAATAAAGTATTGTTATTATTGTATTGTCGAAGGCTTTCATGGCCGGAATCACTGGGTTGTAGTAGGTTTTTTCGGGCTATATGGCCATGGTCTAGAGGCATTCTCTCCTGATGTTTCGCCTGCATCTATGGCAAGTATCCTCAGAGGGAGTGAGGTCTGTTGGAACTAGGAAAAAGGGTTCATCTATCTGTGGAATGACCAGGGTGGGTCAAAGGACCCTTGTCTGCAGGAGCTAGGTGTGAATGTTTTAACTGGCCACCTTGATTAGCATTTAATGGCCTGACAGTGCCTGGAGCAATCTTTTGTTGAGAGATGTCCTTGTTTGTTTCCTCTCTGTTGTTGTGCTGTTCTAATTTTAGAGTTTTTTTTAATACTGGTAGCCAGATTTTGTTCATTTTCATGGTCTCTTCCTTTCTATTGAAATTGTCCACATGCTTGTGGATTTCAATGGCTTCTCTGTGTAGGCTGACATGGTGGTTGTGAGAGTGGTCCAGCAATTCTGTGTTCTCAGATAATATGCTGTGTCCAGGCTGGTTCCTCAGGTGCTCTGCTATGGCTGACTTCTTTGGTTGAATTAGTCTGCATGCTTTTCATGTTCCTTGATTCGTGTGTTGGGCAATGCTGCTGCGTTTGGTGGTCCCTCTGTAGACTTGTCCACAGCTGCATGGTGTACGGTAGACTCCTGCAGAGGTGAGAGGATCCCTCTTGTCCTTTGCTGAACGGAGCATTTGTTGGATTTTCTTGGTGGGTCTGTAGATAGTTTGTATGTTGTGTTTCCTCATCAGCTTCCCTCTGCGGCAGGCATGTAGCCGGGGGGGGGGGCTCGGGGGGCTTCAGCCCCCCCCCCCCCGAAATTCTCATGGTGGTTCGCGAAAAGGCCTTACTGGTGCATTATTTAAACTGTTATGTTTATTAATATCATGATTTGATCACCATTCTCAATATATCCCATATGTATGGGGGTATTGGGGTAATGATACAAAAGGTTTGCTAGGCTAGACCCTCTTTCACTCAGACTCAGCCCCCCCCCCCGAAACTCAGCCCCCCCCCGAAACCCCCCCTGAAATTTTTTTAGCCCCCCCCCACCCCCACCCGAAACGAAATCCTGGCTACGGGCCTGCTCTGCGGTCAGTGGTTCCCTTGATGTATGGCAAGAACACTTTTCCTCTGGGTGGATCTTCGTCTTTACTCTTCGTCTAAATGAACAAAATCTGGCTGCCAGTATTAAAAAAACTCTAAAATTACAACAGCACAACAACAAAGAGGAAACAAACAAGGACATCTAAATCACCTCTCAACAAAAGTTTGCTCCAGGCACTGCCAGGCCATTATATACTAATCAGGGTGGTCAATTAAAACATTCACACTTAGCTCCAGCAGACAAGAGTCCTTTGTCCCACCCTGGGCATTCCACAGATATATAAACCCCTTTTCCTAGTTCCAACAGACCTCACGACCTCTGAGGGTGCTTGCCATAGATGCAGGCGAAACGTCAGGAGAGTATTTATTTATTTATTTATTTCAGGCACTTCTACCCCGCCCTTCTCACCCCAGGGGGGACTCAGAGCAGCTTACAAAGGCACAATTCAATGTCGGCATCAATACAACAATACAATACAACAATAAAATAAAACAGTATAGCAGCAATTAAACAGCAATTAAAAATGCCTCAAAACCATATAGCCTGAAAAAACCTACAACAACCCATTGTTATTATTTTTTGAAACATAACAAGCTGAGTCCACAATAAACACTCTACTGGCTGTTGTATTGGATCACACGTGGGACACTTCCCAAGTGTCAAGGACTGTGTGATGTATCAGCGAATAATGTGTGCAGATCCCAGGAAGGTGTCCTTCTGCAGCAGGCAGATGGCAATTTTGTCAGTGCTGATTGTGTTTAAGTGCAGGCCAAGGTCTTTAGGCACTGCACCCAGTATGCCGATCACCACTAGGACCACCTTTGCTGGTTTGTGCCAGAGTCTTTGCAGTTCGATTTTTAAATCCTAATATCGTGTCAGCTGTTCCAGTTGTTTCTCTGCAATCCTGCTGTCACCTGGGGTTGCGACATCAACGATCCACACTATTATTATTACTAGCGGTCCCCTGCCATGCGTTGCTGTGGCCCAGTCTGGTGATATGGAAAATAAAATAATTAGAAAGTGCTGGTTTCTAATATATGTAATGTCTTTATGCTTGTGGGTAAACAGTATTTCTTGATGTTTCTTTAACAGTGTTGACATTGAGATTGTCTGTTTTGCCTAGTCTGGAACATGCAACATATAATTGTCTTTCTTTAGGGCTCCCTTTCAAATCTATAATACTTTATCTCTCTGTGTGTGAATCATATCTATCTATCTATATCTATGGCTGTATGGCTCTCTGTCAGGAGGGCTTTGATTACATTTTCTTGCCCTGGTGATGGGAGTTGGACTGGATGGCCTTAAGTATTTTCTGTTGGTCATGGGGGTTCTGTGTGGGAAGTTTGCCCCAGTTCTGTCATTCATTGGGTTCGTTCAGAATGGTCTTTGATTGTAGATGAACTATAAATCCCAGTAACTACAACTCCCAAATACCAAGGTCTATTTCCCCCAATATCTGTGTTCATATTTGGACCTAGTGAGTATTTGTGCCAAGTTTGGTCCAGATCCATCATTGTTTGAGTCCACAGTGCTCTCTGAATGTAGGTGAACTACAACTCCCAAACTCAAGATCAATGCTAGTATTTTCTGTTGGTCAGGGATGTTCTGTGTGCCAAGTGTGGTTCAATTGCATCATTGGTGGAGTTCGGAATGCTCTTTGATTATGTTGTTGTTGTTGTTCATTCGTTCAGTCGTCTCCGACTCTTCGTGACCTCATGGACCAGCCCACGCCAGAGCTCCCTGTCGGCCGTCACCACCCCCAGCTCCTTCAAGGTCAGTCCAGTCACTTCAAGGATGCCATCCATCCATCTTGCCCTTGGTCGGCCCCTCTTCCTTTTGCCTTCCACTTTCCCCAGCATCATTGTTTTCTCTAGGCTTGGCTGTCTCCTCATGATGTGGCCAAAATACTTCAACTTTGTCTCTAGTCTCCTTCCCTCCAGTGAGCAGCCGGGCTTTCTTTCCTGGAGGATGGACTGGTTGGATCTTCTCGCAGTCCAAGGCACTCTCAGCACTTGGCTCTTTGATTATAGGTGAACTATAAATCCCAGCAACTACAACTCCCAAATGACAAAATCATAATTTTTTGAGTGATGGTCACTCCTTGTGTAGTGAGATGTTTTGTTGCCAAATTTGGTGTGATTTTGTTCATTGGTTCTTTTGTTTTTAAGGTACTCATTATGCACAGAGCATTTTTATATATATATATAGATGATGATGATGATGATGATGACGACGACGATTATTATTATTATTATTATTATTATTATTATAGATCATGATAACATTGACTGAAACCACTACCACCATCATGCAGCGTCATGCACCAAACATATGATAGCTCGGGGTTGTTGCCAAACCCCTCCTTCCCATCATTTCCTGTTATAAATACCCAAATTATAACCTTATTATTCTATTCCAAAGGGCATTGGAGTGATTCCAGAAGGCAAGTTCACCAGCACTCCTGGCCAGCACCGCAAGGCCTCCCTAGATACTAAATCATAATCGTCGTGCTTTTCATATTTCTTGCACGAGCTGTGCTGCTTTCCCAATCCCATTCCCCATGACACTGGCAGTGGGAGGGAGGCTAAATCAACCATTGTGACAGCTCCCTTGCAGAGACTGGTACCAGTCTGGGATTGGCCATAGCCAACACCCACAACTTTTGCCAGATGTCTTTAAGAGGACTGAAAGATTAACCATTTCTTGAACGAGCAAGATATCTCGAGTCTCCCCCCTTTTGAAACTAGATAAAAACTTAAAGGGCTCTGTTATCTTCTCGACAAGGGTTGTTGCTATGTGGGCCAGATTCTTTGGAAAAGGAACATAAATCACGGCAATTAGGACTACAATGCCAAACACGCTGACTTGCACGGAGTAATTACTGTCAGAGCAAACATGCTCAGGATCAAGCTCTAACAGCCAGGCTTCTGAGCCAGCATGCTAAGCAAGCGAGGCAAAGACAAGTTATGATTCCGGTGCCCTGACGGAGAAAGAGACACAGTGTTGATATGTGCCTTTAAATTGACTGTTGATTTTTGGCAACTCCTTGAATTTCATAGGAGTCTTCAATACTTAGATGTGTCTGCCAGTTTTCACTTCTGGAATATAGCCTACAGCACCTGGTTTTGTTGGCAGTCTACCATCCACGTAATAACCAGGGTTATCCTGCTTAGCTTCCAAGATCAGACAGAATCTGGTGCCTTTGAGGCAGGCGTGGGCAAACTTTGGCCCTCCGGGTGTTTTGGACTACAACTCCCAGAATTCCTGTCCTCAAGCCCCTTCCTTCCCCCCTTAACCGTTTAAGCTGATACATTGTTATTTATTGAAAATATTGTAGGTAAAATCGATAAAATAAAGGATCATTTAGAGATATTTGGGAAAACAATGGGTCTAACTCCAAAACCCAAGGTCAATGCCCACCAAATCCTTCCAGTATTTTCTATTGGTTGTGGCAATTCTGGGAGCCAAGTTTGGTTCAATTCCATTGTTGATGGAGTTCAGAATGCTTTTCTGATTGTAGGTTAACTATAAATCTGAGCAACTACAACTCCCAAAGGACAAAATCAATGTTTTTGAATTGATGGTCACTCCTTGGGTTAGGGGATGTATTTTGTCCAAATTTGGTGTCAATTCGTCCAGCGGTTTTTGAGTTATGTTAATCCCACAAACAAACATTTTGTTCAGTTCTTGTGGGTTTTTTCGGGCTATATGGCCATGTTCTAGAGGCATTTCTCCTGACGTTTCGCCTGCATCTATGGCAAGCATCCTGACCTCTGAGGATGCTTGCCATAGATGCAGGCGAAACGTCAGGAGAAATGCCTCTAGAACATGGCCATATAGCCCGAAAAAACCCACAAGAACTGAGTGATTCCGGCCATGAAAGCCTTCGACAATACATTAAACATTTTGTTGTTCATTCGTTCAGTCGTCTCCGACTCTTCGTGACCTCATGGACCAGCCCACGCCAGTGCTCCCTGTCGGCCGTCACCACCCCCAGCTCCTTCAAGGTCAATCCAGTCACTTCAAGGATGCCATCCATCCATCTTGCCATTGGTTGGCCCCTCTTCCTTTTACCTTCCACTTTCCCCAGCATCATTGTCTTCTCTAGGCTTTGCTGTCTCCTCATGATGTGGCCAAAGGACTTCCACTTTGTCTCTAGTCTCCTTCCCTCCAGTGAGCAGCCGGGCTTTCTTTCCTGGAGGATGGACTGGTTGGATCTTCTCGCAGTCCAAGGCACTCTCAGCACTTTCCTCCAACACCACAGCTCAAAAGCATCTCTCTTCCTTTGCTCGGCCTTCCCTAAGGTCCAGCTCTCACATCCGTAGGTGACTGCAGGGAAGACCATGGCTTTGACTAGGCGGATCTTGGTTGCCAGTCTGATGTCTCTACTCTTCACTATTTATCGAGACTGGACATTGCTCTCCTCCCAAGAAGCGTCTTCTGATTTCCTGGCCACAGTCTGCATCTGCATCTGCACTCATCTTTGCGCCTAGAAATACAAAGTCTGTCACGGCCTCCACGTTTTCTCCCTCTATTTCCCAGTTGTCAGTCATTCTTGTTGCCATAATCTTGGTTTTTTTTATGTTTAGCTGCAACCCGGCTTTTGCATTACATTTTTATTAATATATTTTTATTTTATTAATATTTTTATTAATATAGATGCTGCCACTTCAGATTACAGAAGAAGAGCTAAATAGATGGCAACAAATTATAAATAAAGATTGTAATGGTAGTAAAAGAAATAGATTAAACAAACAGTTATGGTACAGACCACAAAAAGATAGTGGATTAGCACGCCCTAATATTAAAATATATTATGGAGCAAGCAGATAGAGATTGGTTATAGAAGGAATGATTAAAAAAGGAGGGTGTAGATTGGCTAAGAAAGGATTCGGAAAAAGTGGAGGAAGAAATCTGGAATATATTTTTTAAAGAGTTAACGAGAAAAGAAACTAGGGAAATTAGAAACCCAATATTGAGCAATATATTAGAAATATGGAACAAATATAGGAGAATGGTAATAGCAGATGGTTCAATATAATCTTTATATTCAACATCTTTATTAATGACTTAGATGAAGGGCTAGAAGGCATGACCATCGAGTTTGCAGATGACACCAAATTAGGAGGGATAGCCAATACTCCAGAGGACAGGAGCAGGATTCAAAACGATCTTGACAGATTAGAGAGATGAATGGCCAAAACTAATAAAATGAAGTTCAACGGGGACAAATGCAAGAGACTCCACTTTGGCAGGAAAAACAAAATGCAAAGATACAAAATGGGGGACAATGCCTGGCTTGAGAGCAGTACGTGTGAAAAAGATCTTGGAGTCCTCGTGGACAACAAGATAAACATGAGCCAGGAATGTGATGTGGCGGCAAAAAAAGCCAATGGGATTTTGGCTTGCATCAATAGGAGCGTAGAGTCTAGATCTAGGGAAGTCCTGCTCCCCATGCTCTATTCTGCTTTGGTTAGACCTCACCTGGAATATTGTGTCCAATTCTGGGTACCAGAATTCAAGAGAGATATTGACAAGCTGGAATGTGTCCAGAGGAGGGCGACTAAAATGATCAAGGGTCTGGAGAACAAACCCCATGAGGAGCAGCTTAAGGAGTGGGCATGTTTAGCCTGAAGAAGAGAAGGCTGAGAGGGGATATGATAGCCATGTATAAATATGTGAGAGGAAGCCACAGGGAGGAGGAGGGAGCAAACTTGTTTTCTGCTTCCCTGGAGACTAGGACACGAAACAATGGCTTCAAACTACAAGAGAGGAGATTCCATCTGAACATGAGGAAGAACTTCCTGACTGTGAGAGCCGTTAAGCAGTGGAACTCTCTTGGAAGCTTTTAAACAGAGGCTGGATGGCCATCTGTCAGGGGTGATTTGAATGCAATATTCCTGCTTCTTGGCAGAATGGAGTTGGACTGGATGGCCCATGAGGTCTCTTCCAACGCTGATTCTATGATTAGTAAAGCACAGGAGATATGATGGAACTGTCTTCAACTATAGCTCCCTTTTTCCTTTTGAACCTTCATAATTCATCATTCCCAGGAATTATCAATTCCTCTTAGATGTAGAGAAGTATCAAAAAGTATTCCAAGAGGAAGAGGAGGAGGGACAACCCATCAGGAGATACTTCACTGCCCAGGACAGGAAAGTCATGCTTGGCTTGGCTTCTGGAACTCTTTGAGGATAAGGCTGCCAACTTTGGCTCTCCAGCAGACGCTCTAGTCTTAATGGGGAAGGATTCGGCAGGCTCTCCACAATATTCTTCACAGGAGATTAATGCATAAGGTGAAAAGGTGACAGAGGCAGAAAGAACCAGACTCATTAAACTGAAAGGTGGCCATCAGGCCAGAACAGTTAATAACTAGATAATCTTTGCAGGCAAGCTTTGGGTTCATTTTTTTAAAAAAAAGAATCGTGTATCAATGTCCCGCTCTTCCTAACCAGGTCCCCTCTCTGTCTCTTGCTTATATTGGTCCAGACGCATTGCAGAGTCTGGCATTGTAGGCTAAATGATCTTTAAATTCCCTTCCAATTCTGTAATTCTATTTTTAAAAATAAAAACAATGGCTTTTACACAGGCATGGGCAAACTTTGGTCCTCCAGGTGTTTTGGACTTCAACTCCCACAATTCCTAACAACCAGTAGACTAATAGGAATTGTACTAATAGGAATTGTAGTGAATTGTAGTGAATTGTAGGAATTGTAGTGAAAGAGGCATGGACGTGACATCTTTCCCCCAGGTGATTGCTTCTTGCCCTCCTTTAGGAAACTGGAACTCCCACGGACCAAAACACTGTAGATAACTCAAAATAGGTTTTATTGTTCTCAAAGAGATATCTCTTTAAGGCAATAAGCTGGAAGTTTCAAAGGGGTAAAGGAAAATATATATTACAGTCAGGGGCGGCTCGTCCATTACGCGAAGTAAGCGGTCGCAGAACTTTTTTTTTTGCCAGGGACACAGAGGCGCCTCTGTAAATGCCCCTTGACCGGCACTTGAGGAGCGTCCCCTCAGCTCACAACAGTCCTAGCAGTCCGGGGGGAGCCTTGGCTTTCTTGCTCGCTGCCGGCTGATCCTCTTGAGCCTCGCCTAGCCCCTCTCATTCCTGCTTCACCCGGCCACTGGGTGTGCGAGCAGAGCCGGCGCTCAATCGTTCTCCGCGTTCAATCCCTTCCCCATGACCGGCTCCCTTTCCCGATCCCCCGGCGCTACACCCGCCTCCTCTCCTCTCCCTAATTCGCGGGTGGGCCAAGGGGCGGAGCCGCCACGCCTGGCCCGCTTCGGGTCCAGAGGCATGTCTGAAGACCCCAGCGTGCGCACCAAAAGTCGCATCTTCTCCTGACTTTCTCTTCAGCCATTGGGACCAAGAGAGAGAGAGAGAGAGAGAGAGCCCCTCCGGCTGGAGGTATTCCCACCTCCGCTCCCTCCTTTGTTTTTGTGCCTACCTTCAGGAAAGGTGGGCATCTCCACCTCTCTCTCTTTCTCTTGGTCCCAATGGCTGAGGAGAAAATCAGGAGAAGAGGTGACTTTTAGTGCACATGCCGGGGTCTTCAGGCACACCTCCGGACCCAAAGCGGGCCAAGCAAGGGAGCAAGTGCAGCAAGTGTAGTTACTGGGATGTATAGTTCACCTACAATCAAAGAGCATTCTGAACTCCACCAATGATGGAATTGAACCAAATATGGCACACAGAACTCCCACAACAAGCATAAAATATATATCAATGATTGGTTGGGGGTGGGGGTGGGGGCGCGCCAAAATACTGTTTGCTTACTGTTAAAAATTACCTAGGGCCGCCTCTGATTACAGTCTCTGGTTGTCTTGGGTCAAAGGAGCTTTGCAGCTGAGAAGCTTTTCCAAGTTCCCTCTCTCTCAATGGCTGTGAATATCGTAATAATCATAATCCCAATTCCAATGGCCTATATTTGAAGGGACAAAGCCTTCCTCTGGTGCCAAAGAACTGGTTTGAAGGTGCTTGAGACTTCTCAACATCATCCAGGTTGATCTGAACATGAAGCATAAGTCTCAAGGGTAAGAACCTCAGAATTGGTGCTGAGAGGTAACTTAATCAAAGGCTTCAGAGCCAAGTCTCTCTCTCACGTCCATCTGATAGAAAGTTTGATGGTGGAATGGAAAAGGAAACACTGTCCTGCTCTCTAGGAAGAGGTGGGGTCAAACAATTGAGCAGGAGGAGCAATTCAACTGGCGCAAACAACATTGATTGACAGCTACAAATAACCAATCAATCCAACTATACATTTACAGAGTAAAAAGGCAAAATCAGGCATGATACAACAGTTCAAATCCTGCAACTTACAGTTCTACATTTAGGTGGCGCCACTCGTGCCGTCACAGGAATTGTGGGAGTTGAAGTCCAAAACACCTGGAGGACCAAAGTTTGCCCATGCCAGGGCTATGAATTCTGTAAAGAAATCATGCTTTCTTAGCTTTCTTACCCTACCGGCTGGAAAAACACTACCCTATACTTCAGTGTTTCTCAATCTTCCTAATTCTGTGACCCCTTAATGCAGTTCCTCATGTTGTGGTGACCCCCAACCATAAAATTATTTTTGTTGCTACTTCATAACTGCCACTTTGCCACTGTTATGAATCGTCATGTAAATATCTGATATGTAGGGTGTATTTTCATTCACTTGACCAAATTTGGCACAAATACCCAATACACCCAAATATGAATACTGGTTTGGTGGGGGGGGGGGGTTAATTTTGTCATTTGGGAGTTGTAGTTGCTGGAATTTATAGTTTACCTACAATCAAAGAGCATTCTGAACTCCACCAACAATGGAATTGAACCAAACTTGGCACACAGAACTCCCATGACCAACAGAAAATACTGGAAGGATTTGGTGGGCATTGACCCTGAGTTTGGGAGTTGTAGTTCACCTACATCCAGAGAGCATTGTGGACTCAAGCAATGATGGATCTGGACCAAACTTGACATGAAAAATCTATATGCCCAAATGTGAATACTGGTGGAGTTCGGGGGAAATAGACTGACATTTGGGAGTTGTAGTTGCTGGGATTTATAGTTAATCTACAATCAAAGAGCATTCTGAACCCCACCAATGATGGAATTGAACCAAACTTGGCACACAGAACTCCCATGACCAAGAGAAAATACTGGAAGGGTTTGATGGGCATTGACCTTGAGTTTTGGAGTTGTAGTTCACCTACATCCTGAGAGCAACTTGTATTCAAACAATGATGGATCTGGACCAAATTTGGCATGAATACTCTATATGCCCAAATGTGAATACTGGTGGAGTTCAGGGAAAATAGACTGACATTTGGGAGTTTTAGTTGCTGGGATTTATAGTTGACGTACAATCAAAGAGCGTTCTGAACTCCACCAATGATGGAATTGAACCAAACTTGGCACACAGAACTCCCATGACCAAGAGAAAATACTGGAAGGGTTTGATGGGCATTGAACTCCATCTGAACTCCACCAATGATAGAATTGGGCCAAACTTCCCACACAGAATGCCCATGACCAACAGAAAATATTGTGTTTTCTGATGGTCTTTGGCAATTCCTCTGACACTCCCTCCCGACCCCCAAGTTGAGAAACGCTTTGTCCTAAAACACTCAATTCTCCTCAATCCCATCCTCTGAGTCACAATCATTCAGATTTCTTCTCATCCACGCTACTTTCTCTCATATGGTTGAACTTGCTCCCTCCAACGGCAACACTCCAAAGTTATATTTTGCAGTTTCACTTGGAAGCAAATAATTAACTTAACCCACTTGTGACCTCCCCTTTGAAACTTTCCCACCCAGTAATTAAAGCCTGCCCTCTTTATCCCACATCCAATTTATTAATTGAGACAATCAAATGATTAATCTTTTGAGTGGCACTAATCAAATGATAAATGACTTGGAACCCAGATTAAATACTCTGCACTGATTAATCTGGAACCTGCCTCTGGGTTTTCTAATGCTGATGCAGGTACTTGAAGCACATAAGCCTCTAGTTTGACAGGGAGGGAGAAAAATTGGGTATTTTATGTCAAGCACAAAGGAAAAGGGGAAAGAATTTGCACTACACCACTGAACAACCAATATTACCAAGCTGCTGCTATGGAGGTCTGGTTATATGTCTGGCCAAAAGACTCTGGAAAGATGATTATCTTCAAAGCATACCTTTCTTTACCAATCCCAAAGCATAATTTTGACATCACCCACATACACATGTCTGCTGAAGTTGGTTCCAGCCAAGGAAAGCCCGTGCCATAAATCAATTTACCAGGATAAGCTTAAATGAGTTCTGTGCCGATTTAACTGTGATGAGCTTCCCCTTTTATCTCTGGAAGAATTCTGGGAATTGCAGTTTTGAAGATGCATCTGCTGAAAGTGCTCTTAGGCCCAAATTTCAAAATCAATATTATGATTTGACCTTTTTTGTGTATCAGCCACAAATAGTGGAAACCATTATACAAGGGGTTTTCATTAAAGATTTATGGCATGGGCTTTCCTTGGTTGGAACCAACTTCAGCAGGCATGTGTATGTGTGTGTCAAAATTATCTACTTCCTGTGGACTGAGAGCAATGAAACTTGGCCCAGTTAGTAGTCCTTCTCTGTATAAGTGTCTGTATAAGAAGGTCAACTTTGATCAGTAGTGCTGTAGAATTTGAAGAGGCATCAATGGAGGGCGAAAGAGAGAAACAAGCCAAGAGGAAAGCACATCATGCCAACCCTGACCGGGACTGCCTTCCACCTGGAAACCGATGCCCTCATTATGGGAGAACATGTGGGTCAAGAATAGGGCTCCACAGTCACCTACGGCCCACTGCCAGTACACCGATATTGGAAGACAATCCTACTTGGACAACGAGAGATCGCCTAAGTAAGTAAGTAAGTATAAGTGCCACCTAGCGACACACATTTCTCCCATCTTTTTAAGCAACTGTAAACACTTCGCTTGTAGAAGTCGACAGAGTGCTCCAAAAGCCACATTGTGACTGGAAATCAGAGTCTCATCATCTGAAAAATGCTTGCCCTTCAAAAATCATTGTTGAAAAGAGGTGGAAGTTCAATGGTGTGAGGTCGGGTGAATAAGGGGGATACGGTAGAATTTCAAAGCCACTGGAGCATGCTTCCTTTTGGGCAACATGTGGGTTGTGAACTAGTGCATTGTCTTGCAGAAGGCGGACACCTTTGGTGAGCATGCCATATCTTTTGGTTTTGATGGCCTCCTGCAATATCTGCAGCAGTGAAGTATAGTATGCCCCAGTGATCAAGGTACCCTTTGCTAGGAAATCAAAATACTGCCGAGAGTTGGGCACGTGCCTTCTTTGGAGGCTGTGAGTCATGATGCTTCCATTGCATCAACTGAACTTTAGTCTCAGGATCATCATGATGGAGCCAGCTTTCATCCTGTGTGATCAGTCTGTTGAAAAAGTCCTCTTGGTTTCCATGGCACATCATCAATAGAGCCTGAGATCAGTCAACCCATTCCTGCTTCTGGAAAGGTGTGAGCAGCCTGAGGACCCAGCGAGCGGATACCTTGTGCGTGTGAAGATGGTCTTGGATGATTTTTTCCATGGACCCCCACACTAATCTTGACATTTTGGGCTAGGTGGCGAATGGTTACATGTCAACTTTCCGAAATGGTGACCTCCACTTGCTGAATGGTGTGTTCGTCAATAGCAGAGTGGGGTCGCCCTGGAATTGGAGATGTTTCCATGGAAGTCCAATCACATTTGAAATTATGATGCCAGTTCTTGGCTACATCATATGATGGGGAATCATCACCATAAACCTCTTTCATTCCATCGAATGTCTTCTTTGTTGTGTGGCCTTTCAAGTAAAGGAACTTGAGGACTGCTCTGGATTCCAACGGGTCCATTATCAAACCTCACACCACTTCAGCACCTGTAAAATCAAGACCATTATCAGTTCTGAGTTGTAAATTGGAAAATAACCTATAGAGACTTATATAATTACACATGTGCAGTTTCAGCAGCCTGTGACAAATAGAAGTGGGTAAGGGGAAATCTTTAATGAATGCCCCTCGTAGTGCTGGAGACACGAGTTGAAATCCCTGCTCAGACATGGAAACCCTTGACCAAGATGTTTATCCCCATTTCCCTGCTTGGAAAGAGGATGATGAAAAGAAGGCAGGTGCATTTTGGGCAGCTCCTTGCAAGTTCCAAGTCCACTCAAGACTTCAATGATGTCTCCATTGAAGAAGCCCAAACAGGTTCCGAACAACGCCTCTTTCAATAAAGATTGTTTAAAACAATTGTGTAAAAACTTGCCTAGAACTTTGGTTTTCAAAGGTTGGAATTTTCCTTGGTATTATATCTGCACAGGTTTTTAAAAGTTGCCTGAAGTGAAAAATGCAATTAAGAGATTCTGATATTGCATTTCTTGTGACATCCTTGGCCATTGATCATTCTAGCCAAGAGATGAGCTGAAGGAAACAACCTCCGAGCACATCACTCTCCGACTCCAATAATGTGTCACCCAGGGAGATTTCTCTGCTCAGTGTTCCATCATGAAGAAGGCTATTTGTGCATTTGCACAATTTCTTTAGGCCATTCCCTGTTTTATCATTGATGACGGGCCATAGCTTTTAAAATAATTCTGCGCTCAAACTCAGCCACTAATTCCTAATGGCTATCATTTCTGTGCTGATACTTAATTTAGCCCTGGCTCCTCAGCCAATGGTCCTCAAATTGGCTAGCAAGAATTCAGAGGGACACTATAGTATTAATCAAAGTCATATGGTTGACTTTGTCATGATCTGATTATATGATGTCTTCAGTTATTATTGTATTACTAGCCTAGGTACCTGGGGATGACCAGGTTAGGTCTTTTGCAATGATAAACATGAAAAGTATTAATGTATTGTCGAAGGCTTTCATGGCTGGAATCACTCAGTTCTTGTGGGTTTTTTCGGGCTATATGGCCATGTTCTAGAGGCATTTCTCCTGAACATGGCCATATAGCCCGAAAAAACCCACAAGAACTGAATGAAAAGTATTCATTGTTGGGTTTTGGATGTTAAGAATGGGCCTGTTAGAAAATGCATAAGAATGTAAACTTCCATCATCATCTGTCATTGCTCCAACCACACCAATATTCAAAGTTGGCCATGTTGTGTCTGTATACCACGTTTGGTCCAGATTCATTGTTGGTTGGGTTCACAGTGTTCTTTGATTGCTCATGAACTACAACTCACTAAATTCAAGGTCAATTCCCTCCAAACCCCACCAGCATTCAAAGTTGGCCATGTTGTGTCTGTGTGCCACGTTTGCTCCAGATCCATTGTTGATTGGGTTCACAGTGTTCTTTGATTGCGAGTGAACTACAACTCGCTAAATTCACAGTCAATTCCCTCCAAACCCCATCAGCATTCAAAGTTGGCCATATTATGTCTCTGTACATTTGGTCAAGATCCATTGTTGACTGGGTTCACAGTGTCATTTGATTGCGAGTGAACTACAACTCGCTAAATTCAAGGTCAATTCCCTCCAATCCCCTCCAGCATTCAAAGTTGATCATGTTGTGTCTGTGTGCCATGTTTGATCCAGATCCATTGTTGGTTGGGTCCACAGTGTTATTTGATTGTGAGTGAACTACAACTCCCTAAATTCAAGGTCAATTCCTTCCAAACCCCACCGGTGTTCAAAGCTGGCCATATTGTGTCTGTGTGCCACCCAGTGCTATTCTACATCTTTATCAATGACTTGGATAGAGTGCATGCTTATTACATTTGCAGATTACACCAAATTAGAAGAGATATCTAATACCACAGAAACTCTATCCAAAATTTATTTATTTATCATGTCAGGAGCGAACCAAACCAGTTTTTTGCATTAAAGAAACAGACAAACAAACAAACAAAACACAAAATTTGCAGACTTGGTATTCTATTAAATGTCCTTTGACCAGTATCTGGCCACTTGGAGTGCCTCTGATGTTGCCGCAAGAAGGTCCTCCCTTGTGCATGTGGCAGGGCTCAGGTTGCATTGCAGCAGGTGGTCAGTGGTTTGCTCCTCTCCACACTCGCATGCCGAGGATTCCACTTTGTGGCCCCATTTCTGAAGGTTGGCTCTGCATCTCGTGGTGCCAGAGCGCAGTCTGTTCAGTGCCTTCCAAGTCGCCCAGTTTTCTGTGTGCCCAGGGGGGAGTCTCTCATTTGGTATCAGCCATTGATTGAGCTTCTGGGTTTGAGCCTGCCACTTTTGGACTCTCGCTTGCTGAGGTGTTCCAGCGAGTGTCTCTGTCCAAAATGACCTTAACAGAATGAGAATTGAGCCAAAAACTAATAAAATAGATTTCAACAGGGAGAATATAAGGTACTTCTTGGTCAGAAAACAATGAAATGCAAAGACATAAAATGAGTGACACCTGGCTTGAAAACAGTCCATGCAAAAGGGATCGAGGAGTCTTAGTAGGGTTTTGGACAACAGACATGGATAGCACTTTGGACATGGAATTGGATATGGAATTGACTGGAATGGTGATACGGCTATTAATACTTTTTTTTACTGTTTTAATGAATGTTTTACTTATTGTTTTAATTGTTATTATATTGCTCTGTTATATGTAGTGGCGTCAAACTGCTGCCAAATGTTAGCCATCCTGAGTCCCCCTTCAGGGGTTGAGAAGGAACGGGATAGAAATACTGGAAATAATAATAATAATAATAATAATAATAATAATAATAATAATAATAATAAGTAGGCCAATGGTTTGATGCAGCAGCTAAAAAGCCAATGCAACTATAGGCTGCAAGAACTCTTTGTGGTTGAAAGTGATAATCAGCTTTTCTTTTATCCATTACATGTAGCTTGCCCATGTTATTGTGATTGTGTTTATTGTAATCTTATATTGCTATGTTTTCATTTGTTTTATGTAATTGCGTTAATATTGTTCATTATTTGCGTTTTCGGTTCTATTTTATGTAATTGTTGTTTTGGGCTTGGCCTCATGTAAGCCACATTGAGTCCCCATCAGGGAGATGGTGGCGGGGTACAAATAAATATTATTATTATTATTATTATTATTATTATTATTATTATTATACCATCTATATATATAAAAATGCTCTGTGCATAATGAGTACCTTAGAAACAAAAGAACCAATGAACGAAATCACACCAAATTTGGCAACAAAACGTCTCACAACACAAGGAGTGACCATCACTCAAAAAAATTATGATTTTGTCATTTGGGAGTTGTGGTTGCTGGGATTTATGGTTCACCTACAATCAAAGAGCATTCTGAACTCTATCAACGATGGAATTCAACCAAACTTGGCACACAGAACTCCAATGACGAACAGAAAACACTAGAAGGGTTTGGTGAGCATTGACCTTAAGTTTGGGAGTTGTAGTTCACCTACATCCAGAGACTACCATGTTGTAGTTCACCTACATCCAGAGCCTACTCAAACAGTGATGGATCTGGACCAAATTTGGCATGAATATTCCATATGCCCAAATATGAACACAGATGGCATTTGGGGGAAATAGACCTTGACATCTGGGAGTTGAAGTTACTGGGATTTATAGTTCACCTACAATCAAAGAGCATTCTGAACCACACCAACGACAAAATTGGGCCAAACTTCCCACAAAGAACCCCCATGATCAACAGAAAATACTCAAGGCCATCCAGTCCAGCTCCCTTCATCAGGGCAAGAAAACTTAATCAAAGCCCTCCTGACAGAGAGCCATCCAGCCATAGATATAGATAGATATGATTCACACACATACAGATATAGTATGATATATTTGAAAGGGACCCCTGAAGAAGGACAATTATATGTTGCATGTTCCAGAGTAGGCAAACTAGACACTCTAGACATCAACACTGACAAAGAAACAGCAAGATATACTGTTTACCCACAAGCAGAAAGAAATTACATATATTAGAAACCAACACTTTCTCATTACTTTATTTTCCAGATCAACAGACTGAGCCACAGCAACGCGTGGCAGGGGACAGCTAGTTGTTTAATAGGGAAAGAAGTATGTGTGTGTAGCCTTACTTATGGAGAAATTCCCTAAGCAGGTGTTAGGTAGCATCAAGGACAAAACAGAACTCAACCAGTAGCCAGAAGGTATGGCATTCAGGATTACAGATGGTTGCCAGATTGGTATTAAACTGGGAAAGTTTTCCTGCCGAAGGAATCCTCTTGCTTGCAGAAAGAAGCATCAACTCGACACAAAGAACCAAAATAGATGACAGTGGCCTACAGGGATCTATGTTTATCTGAACGGTTCGGGGGCTTTATTTAACATGCATTGGTTTAAACATTTGTAGCACACTGTTACATTAAATGATATTCGCAGCAACATGCGCCGCAGCCTGTTCTACCAATGTGTGCCACTAATTTTCTGCCAGGCTTCAGGTAAAGAACAAAATCTTGCTTCAGGTGAAACTGGAAAAAACCCCATAGAAGTTGGAAGTTGATAAAATGCAAATAGAAATGACCTTCAGAAAAATAAATTCAGCTACTTAAGGCAATGGTTCTCTTTCAGATTTAAATCGTTTCTGATATTTGCACTGCAGATGTGCTGTTGTTTGGGGATAGAAAACCAGCCAATGCTTCTAAACTACACAACACAAACTGTAATGGGGAGAATACAGGTCTCAAGCCACCCCCAAGACTAGGCTGGGGAATTTTTGGAAAACCAGTATCTCCATAACCTTTTGAAGAAAAATGGCATTCACAACCATTTGATAATCGTAACCTTTTGTAAAAGCATGATCTTCCAGAGAAGAGCCAAAAACTTGCTTGAGTAAAATCTTCTTTTCAGTGGTATATATCCACATGTAATTGTGCAAGGCAATTTGGCTTTCAGTTGTTAGACTGATAACTTAGTTGGCTCTGATTTGTTAGGAATAGAGATTATGCTAATGCACAAACACGGTTCTTTTTTTAGTGCACAAAAACACTAAGGAGGCTCCTTCTTTGGAAGCTTTTAAGCAGAGGCTGGATGGCCATTTGTCAGGGGTGATTTGAATGCAATATTCCTGCTTCTTGGCAGGGGGTTGGACTGGATGGCCCTTGAGGTCTCTTCCAACTCTTTGATTCTATGATTCTATGATTCTATGATTCTATCTACTTTCCCATAAACATCTTGTTTCTTTATTATGCTCTCAAGAGACAAAAATAGACTTTGTGAAAAGTAACATATTTAGTTTACTCACAACCTTCATGTATTCAGCATACAGATACATAACTACCTCAGAGGATGCTTGCCAGAGATGCAGGCGAAACGTCAGGAGAGAATGCCTCTAGAACAGTGGTTCTCAACCTGTGGGTCCCCAGATGTTTTGGCCTTCAGCTCCCAGAAATCTTAACAGCTGGTAAACTGGCTGGGATTTCTGGGAGTTGTAGGCCAAAACACCTGGGGACCCACAGGTTGAGAACCACTGCTCTAGAACATGGCCATATAGCCTGAAAAAACCTACAACAACTCAGTGATTCCGGCCATGAAAGCCTTCGACAGATAAAAAACATAATTTCCTGATCAGTACCTATGGAAGAGCAGTTGGAGAAATCTCAGTGCATCACAGGCAAACCCTTACCAAATGTTATGGAAGGAAATGGTGTCTTAACCAAAATATATAGTCTGAGAAGTCATACTGGTTGACTCTCAGTGGTCACCAATTTATACCATGATTGGGTCACTGCCCTAAAATGAACTGTCCTCTTGTGATGGTAACCGGTTCACTGGGCAAGAACGGATTCCGACCTTAAGATGTTGCTTGGATGGTTCAAGCGCTGCATCTGACTCGCAGATACTTTTCCAAATTATATCTCATTACATTAGATTTGCCTCTTTATGGAACGCTGCTTAACTGTGCATGTTCTGATTCCTTTCTTTGTCATCTGACTTTCCGACTGGTTCCTGATCTCCTTTGATATACTGTACATGACATCCTAACAAAACCAAGGCTTTAATCAAACTGATGAGGATTTCACATGTGTGTGCCACTGTCAAAACGCAGGGGAAGGCCAGCGTTCAGCAGATGCTTTTTCCTGCAGGTCAGGCGGAATTAATGGATTTAAGACACTTGTGGCTGTTCTTAGGCCTTCTTTTGAAAGAGAGATAGGATATTTGCACAACACAATTATATGTCGGAAAATCCGCCCTGGAGATGGGAGAATTACAAATCTCAGTTGGATGCTCTCCTTATTAGGATAAAAGATAACAAAAGGCCACAAAATGGTATGAGTTTTCAAGTGCTTCAGGTTAATGAGTTTTGTTTTGACCATTTAGATACTCGAGGACTTAAGAGGAACCTGCAAGCTCATGCCAATGTGTTACACTTGTGTCCACATAATGACTTTTGTCTTGTTAATTGTAATGAGAGGTGCCAGGCAAGATGCAACAAAACAGTAAGAAACAGCTTGGAGAGCAGATTCTTATGATGAAGAAGCTATACCTACTGGGAAGGGGCAAGATTCTGCTCCTTCCTCTCCATTGTCCTATATTGAGTTAACCAAGTGCAAACTGTGCTGTTTTGGCCCAAGAATAGACTTAACACCAAGTTTAAAGGAACTTTTTTTTTCGTGTCAGAAGCAACTTGAGAAACTGCAAGTTTCTTTTGATGTGAATTAGCCGTCCGCAAGGACGTTGCCCAGGGGATGCCCAGGATGTTTTGATGTTTTACCATCCTTGTGAGAGACTTCTCTCATGTCCCCACATGGGGAGCTGGAGCTGACAGAGGGAGCTCATCTGTGCTTTCCCCGGATTCAAACCTGCGACCTGTCGGTCTTCAGTCCTGCCGGCACAAGGGTTTAACTCACAGCGCCACCGAGGATTCCCTTAAAGGAACTGAAACAGCTTTTGCTACTTTAAACTTTGCGAAAGTAGCAAAATCAAATACACAAAAGCAAGTTCACAAAAGGCAAGTTCACAAAACAGGGCAAAAGTGTCTTGGCCGGTGTTTCTCAACCTGGGGGTCGGGGCCCCTGGGGGGTTGCGAGGGGGTGTCAGAGGGGTCACCAAGACCATCACAGTATTTTCTGTTAGCCATGAGGGTTCTGTGTGGGAAGTTTGGCCCAATTCTATCGTTGGTGGAATTCAGCAATACAACTCCCAAATGTCAAGGTCTATTTTCCCCAAACTCAACCAGTGTTCACATTTGGGCATATTGACTATTCATGCCAAGTTTGGTCGAGATCCATCATTGTTTGATTCCACAGTGATCTCTGGATGTAGGTGAACTATAACTCTAAATCTCAAGGCCAATGCCCACCAAACCCTTCCAGTATTTTCTGTTGGTCAAGGGAGTTTTGTGTGCCAAGTTTGGTTCAATTCCTCGGCCCACAGCACGTGTCTCTGGGGAGTGGTCTGTCTGCTGCGAGTCTTTTCAGCAATCCTGGCTGACCTATGCCTTGCTTGTTGCTCCCTTCGGCATTCTTGAAAAGTGGGAACAGCCAGCATGCCTCCCTCCTCTTCTTCTTTCTCCATCTGCCCAGAATCTCCATCCCTTCCTCTTCAGCCTTCTCCTCTTCCCACTCCTCCTCAGAGAAAGGAGAGGAAGACACTACACAAACTACCTTTAGACTCAGGGGCGGCTCAACCCATTACACAAAGTAAGCATTTGCAGTACAGTTGATTTTGTCCAGGGGTGCTCTTGAGGCGCTCTTGGGGAAAAATAGACCTTGACATATGCGAGTTGTAGTTACTGGGATGTATAGTTCACCTACAATCAAAGAGCATTCTGAACTCCACCAATGATGGAATTGAACCAAATATGGCACACAGAACTCCCACAACGAACAGAAAATATATATCAGTGATTGGTTGGGGGAGGGGGGCACCAAAATACTATTTGCTTACCGTTGAAAATTACCTAGGGCTGCCTCTGTTTAGACTTTATACTCAGACCCTTTCTACACTGCCATATAAATTCCAGATTATCTGCTTTGAACTGGATTATATGGCAGTGTAGACTCATCAAATCAAATTCAAAGCAGATAATATGGATTATTTGCTTTGATAATCTGGATTACATGGTAGTGTAGTGTAGAAGAAGCCTCAGGCCCCTTCCATTCCGCTCTATAAAATCCACATTGAACTGGATTATATGGCAGTGTGGACTCAGATAACCCAGTTCAAAGCAGATATTTGAACTGATTGAATATTGAACAGATATTGAACAGATATTAAACTCTTCGGGGTGAGAAAGGCGGCATTGTTCTGTCGTGCGCTGGGCCTGTAACAGCTGTCTTTTCTATAGGACGTATACTTTAAGCCCAGCAGGAATCCAGGGGCGCCTCAAAGAGAGATTCTCAGGGATTTTTCTGAAGTGATGGTCTTTAGAGTCTTTAATGATACAACAAAGTCTTTATTATGGAACAAACAACAAATCTTCAATGGTTCAAACAACACTTCAAGGCTTTCTCAGTCTAGTCCTCAATGGACTAGCACCTGACTTTGATTAACTGAACCTTCTCTGTAGGAAAAACCCTTTTTAACCTCTCCCAGGCTGTTTACTATCTATGCCTCATCGGTGTGGGTCCTACTACTGATTCCAAATGTGTCTGGGTATTGAGTAGACCTACCAGCCGAGGCTTGAAGATATTTCAGATGGAGTTCTGTGGGTCTGTAGTGCTGTCCTCCCTCAGAGAATTCTTTGAGAACTTCAGGACTATTTTCCCTCTGTTTGCTGTGAGGCTGAGAGGTCGTGAGCTCTCAGCCAGAGCCTTGGGACCTTTTCCCTGGAATTTCTGTTTCTGCTTCCCTGGATGTTCCTTTTCCCTGGATGCTCTGTTCCCTTGGATGCTTTTGAGAAAAGAAGCTTTTCTACAGGACGAGCTGGTCTATGTCCTATAGTCTAGCTTCCTTGTGTGAGACTGATAAAAAAAAATGGCTCCTTTCCCTCCCAGAGCCCTGAACAAGGGGCAGAACCAAAGCTTAATTATAATGGACAGGAGGCCTGCCCTATATCGGCAAACAGATAACAGAAAGAAAATAAAGTTGGAGCTCCTGGTACAGCTGTACCAGCACAGGCATATAAATGTCGTAAATAAATAAAATATAAATAAATATTGTGGATCATCTGCCTCGATATTCTGGGTTATATGGCTGTGTGGAAGGGCCCTCAGTTTGCAGCAACTGAGGTACACTGAGCACAAGGGGGTAGAGTGGAAAGAGGAGAGGAAAAGGTGGGACATTTCAAAAACAGTTTAAAAGTAGATTAATTAACAAAGGATTAATTGGGACTGTTGCCGTCAAAGTGGAAGTGTTGAAGAGATATTGACAAGCTGGAATGTGACCAGAGGAGGGCGATTAAAATGATCAAGTGTCTGGAGAACTAGCCCTATGAGGAGCGGCTTAAGGAGCTGGGCATGTTTAGCCTGAAGAAGAGAAGGCTGAGAGGAAATATGATGAGGGCCATGTATAAATATGTGAGGGGAAGCCACAGGGAGGAGGAGGGAGCAAGCTTGTTTTCTGCTTCCCTGGAGACTAGGATGCGGAACAGTGGCTTCAAACTACAAGAGAGGAGACTCCATCTGAACACGAGAAAGAACTTCCTGACTGTGGAGCCGTTCAGCAGTGGAACTCTCTGCCCCGGAGTGTGGTGGGGGCTCCTTCTCTGGAAGCTTTGGAAGAGGCTGGATGGCCATCTGTCAGGGGTGATTTGAATGCAATATTCCTGCTTCTTGACAGAATGGGGTTGGACTGGATGGCCCATGAGGTCTCTTCCAACTCTTTGATTCTATGATTCTATGTGTGCTAATCCAAACAATGAAGTATATCTTTAGATGCACTTTCAGTTTGTGTTCACTTTTTGACCCATGTTTTGAAACCACATCACAGCCTTCCCATCTCTAATAATATACTCCTCGAAGTGTTTTGTCCAGTTGCAGCAATCAATTCAGATACCAAGTC